>NW_024120195.1:0-15741 GCF_003073215.2 Triticum urartu
CGGACGCATGCGCGAAAGCGCGTCGCCCCGCGGACGGGGAGCGCGTCGACGTCAAGTGGGGCCTCCTGAAGCCAAGCGGAGTCGTCGGCGATGAACGTGAGCGCGCCGAGACGGATCTCGAGGGCCTCCACCAAAACTCCGCCCGAAACCGTGATCAAAGGGATCGGAAAAATCGCAACTTCTCCAACTAGGCGCTAAGACTCCTGCCCCAAGGTGGGCGCCAACTGTCGTGGTTCTAACTCTGACAGTAATGTAGGGGGGTAGGTATGGAGAGGCAAGATCTTAGCTATGGAGTAGTTGTAAGCACACGAGGTTTACGACTTCAGGCCCTTCTCGAAGGAAGTAATAGCCCTACGTCTCGGAGCCCGGAGGCGGTCGACTGGATTATGTGTGTCTAGATTACAGGGGTGTGAACCCTTTACACTGAGGAGGGGGGTGCCTTATATAGAGTTCGCCAGACCCCTCCGGCCCTCAGTTATGCAGGGTTTAAAGTACATTAAGGTTGGGCGTTACTGGTAACGCCTTTAATAAAGTGCTATGATGACCATAAAAATTACTTAATGACCGACCGTTTGTGTGCGGAGTGACTTTAGATCTCCTGGCAGTCGAGTGGTTGGGTCTTGATCGAGTGATAGCTTCGTGGTCGAGTGTCTTTGAATCTGCCGAGTGGAACACCTCCAAGTCGATTGAAAGGTGATTTCTTCTAGGGATGTACTTGGGTAGGGCAGTTAGGATAGGTCCATGACCCTACCCTAGGTACATAGCTTCATCACCTAGTTTTGAAGATCTCGAGGCGGAGAACCCAATGGCGAAAACAGTTCGAGATTTGGACGCATGGTTTAAGAGATAATACGTTTTGAATAAACAGATGTACGAAAAAAGGGAAAACACTTAGGTTACGACAAGTGGCATGCATGCAGTGCACCATGTGTCGCAACCTGAGGACGTGGGAGTTAATTAGTGATTTCGAACGATTCAGGCTTCACCTTTGTGGAGACAGATCGAATAGTTTCTAGAGTTTCATGGCGCATCCGAGCGGTTAAGGATCTGGTAGAGGTGCTCCCACATACCCGGGCGGGCCCCCCTGATTTTGGTGGAGATGTAGAAAAGGAAATTGTTTGATACATGAATAAATGGTACCCAGGATAGCTGCATAAGAAGCACTTCCATGCTTCTATTGGTGCAGTAAGCTTAGTGCATTAGTCATTTTCGATGTGCCGAATTCTCCAAAGAGCCGTGAGTAGATGTGTGCCCTTTATCTCCGGCGAATTCGCGCCACTATAACACTGTAGTTCATTTTAATGTAAAATGGAACATGTAGCGAACCTTTTAATCGAAATGATATTTTCATATGATTTGTGGACAAGTGTGTGATTCTCACCAATGAAAATTTGGCAACCTAGGTGGGAAGGTAGTACACGTTGTTGTTTTCATGACGAGGAAACAACTCAACACTTATTTCTTACTTGCCCGCTTGTCAACCTTTTGTGGCGAAATACACATGTATCGTTTAACGTACCTCCACCTACTATGTTTGGGAAATGGTTAGGTAGGGTGGAGCCTAATACGGCGACAGGAATTGTGATGGGAGTTTGTGCATTACTTTGGGTAATATGAAATTGTCGGAACGTATTGTGTGTTTAACGGAACAAAAAATCTTATTTTTGTTGCAGGTTATCTGCATAGCATCTGGATGGATCCATACGTGATTATTATTACACCATGTGGAAATGGGGGAGATTATGGCCTTTGAGTGCAACCGATGGGAGATGGTAGCACGGGCTACATATAACTAGTTTGGATGGCTGTCCAATAATAGAATATGTGTGTAGTCATTGTGTCTTATTTTTGCCGGGTGTGGCATTTTGTTATGTATTCCCTCCGTCTCATAATATAAGATTGGTTTTGACAATAGTGTAGTGTCAAAAATGCTCTCATATTATAGGACAGATGGAGTAATTCCTTATTTTTCAAGAGATGTGTTTGGCACTTTGATACTTGGTTCATTTTAATAAATTGGTTGCATGTATTGCTTGATGCAGGGGCCGAGATTAATCCTCCTTTCGAGAAAAGACGTTCTACAGATAAAACATGTAAGCAGTAGCTAGGTACCGTGAAATTCAACTTTTTAACGTAAATGGAACAGACTGCGAGCCTTTTGATCCACTCTTATATTATGAAAAACGCTCTTATTCAGTAGACGTTCAGTAAAGGATAGTGCCATTCAGTAGACGTTCTGCTGAGAAAACATGTACGCAGCGAACTAGGTACTGTGAAATTTGAAACTTTGATGTGTTTTGCTTACCCGTACTTGGTAGCAACTGATTATGGTACTTATTTTCCGAAAATTCGGATCAAACTTTCTATGCAAAGAGTTGCATGCAACAGCTAATAGTTGTGGATACACAAGTTAAGCTTTGCACGCATGCATGTGGGGTTAATGTACTACTACGTAGTAGCTAGCTGAATTGCACGTGGTTGCAGCCAACTCAAAGTGTTGTAGACATGAACTACTACTAGTAATGTTTGATTGCTCCCAACTACCACCACTACTGCTTACTACTAGTTACTTGATACTCATATATATGAGCATAGTCAGATCGAGTAGGAGGCAGAGAGCTTTTGGTGGGATTCAAATCACAAGACCATGCGTGCAAAGAGGCCGATAACTTCAGTGCTTAATTACATTCATCAATCAAGTCTGAATGTTATTACTACTTACTTATAGTAACGTCAAAGAGGCCCTCTTTACAATGATGTGTGTGACTCTATCAAATAATACTATAGATGGTTATTGATTTGGGGCTTGGAAGACACCACGGATTATGGATATACAGGAACACAAGACAGCACTCGGCAATGTGTATTTGGCAGCACTGTGATTTAAGGGCTGGTTGCACTGTCAGACTGCCGGTCTACAAACAAGTCACCTGATCCTGGAGGGTTTGGTCGATCTACAGTTCTACACAATAACCTTCTTCATGGACACAACAGTCGTATGCAGAGAGGCTCATCATTTCTGTGTCTACAAGCTTGAGAGTTTTCATGCTATCGTTGTCCCTCCCTGGCCAATTATGAGTGCGAGTACCAACTAACTGTGGCCCTTAGTTTGGCAGGGTAGTTTTAGGCATTTTGTCAATCTAATGTACGGGTGTCATGCCCCTTGACTCAATCTAGTTCGCTGTCTCGCCCATTTTGCGGGCGTGCTGAGTCATGCAGTGATGCACACGCTGTCGTGGCTGCCTTCTTTACTCCTGATTTCCCATCAATCTGCACCCAGGCCTCCACCATCCACCGTCCTCGGCCGTACCTCCAACCGATCCACCCTTGGTAGATTGCAACCGTCGGCGACTCCGCATATCAATGGAGTATGGCGCTGGGTTGGACCACTTCCAAATAAGTTCAGAGATTCATAGCAGACAGAAAGCCAAAAACCTGTTGTTCAACCAATCTCCAAGCACTATGCCATAGCTGATCAACCGTGCTACACACACTCGACATAGGTCCCAAATTGCTGCATAATTACATACCAGAAAAGCGTCTTCAACTGTATGTATATGTGTGTGTGTATATATGGTGCCCAGGCACCTAAGCACCATGCAATTAATGCCCCATGCGATTGATCTCTTTCCAAATATTGGTGCATGACATACCTGTCATAAAATGCACGTCATTATAATAGCATACCATTTATTTCCATATATGATATGACATCCTAGTTTCTTTTAAATCTTTATTTATAATATATGCACTATAATACCTTGCGTACAATTTCTTGCTTTTGCCTTGTATTCTTTATTGGAATACAATACTCGTAAACATATGATGCACCCATCTTTTTTTGCTATTAAAAATAAAAAATACTTTCATGTATGTAGTAAGAATTTGTCCTATGTACCCATATACCTAACACAAAGAATTTATACACATATAATAATACATCTATGACAGAAACCTAGAAATGATATACCCATGCATGATAAGCGAATTGATATACCTAAGAAATATACGTCCCAAACATAACATACCCCAAGATGATAATTAATGTATGATGATAACCAATATATTTTTTAGTGCGTACTCAAGCCCTCACAAAAAATGTATATACAAAAATATGCATACTCCGACATGAAATCTTTTTTACATATCATGTACATACCCCGACTTGCCCCGCAAAAAAAAATATCCTGACTTGAAATTTATGTGTACATACCCATAACTGTACATACCTTGTCTTAAAATTTACGTGTACATATTCGTAAATATATATACCCAACGTGAAATTTATGTGTAGATACTCATAAATATACTTATCCCTGTGTGAAATTTATATGCACATACACACAAATGTACATAACCTAAAAGAAAAGTTATGAAATTGCAAAAAAACATAAAATTTATGCGTACATACCTTGACATTATTTTTTTCTCTACATACCCATAAAAATGTACATACCCCAACGTTAAATTAATGTATACATGCACCGGCATATACTTATGTGTACATACTCTGATGAGAAATATATGTGTATATACTTGAACGTAAAATTTGGAAGATTTAATCCATTTATGACTATCTATTAATTTAAACATAAATGGTTGTCATGCATGCATGCACGCTTACCATACTTATTAATTATTGTCATATATAATCACATTAATTATTTATCATATCAACACAAATGTCATACATCAACTCACCATCTAACGGCTACGAGGTAAGGTGCCCAGGCACCTAGGTGTCCCAAACTACCATCTAAGCCTGAGCGTACTGCATCTTATTCTGCGCGCTACCGGCCACTCAAACCACCCCAAGTAGGAAAACCCACCTGCGCGAGCGTCCTTCATAATTCGATCGTAAATAGCCTGCCACAATTACCAGAACGACGCTCCTAGTTTAAAACGACTCTCAATTTATGGTTACCCTCCTCTCTTGGTTACTATTGCATGTGGCTACATTACCACTGTGCGAGCACGCACTATCTACATGTCATGGTAGTAATGACACATGCAAGTAATGGTAAACTCATAGTACTAGCACTATTACTATACAAGATCGTCCTTCTCGATAGTAGATAATTATAACTTTATGGTAACGTCGTGTGAGGCATGTTAATACTTATTTTCATGCTACCTGCACTTTATGGTAAAGTGGTGTCTTACGTGTAGTATAAGAATATCGCATGGGTAATAAACATGGATTAGGGACTGGTGCTCTCCGTCACGTAATGGCTTTAATTCTATTACCATAAAAACTGTCTTTTTTACGATGGATAACGGTACGAGCAATGGAATATGTGGGCCATGCAATCCAGTAAAGTTGTTTGTTCCGTTACCATATATGATATCTCTTTTACTATCAATAGCGAATAGAGGCGTGTGGAGCGGAGGTGGGGCACCTAGCATCGGTAATAGAAATAATTCCATTACGATTTTCACTGCAGTTTTTACCATCAATTCCTAAAGCGGGGCGGGGGTGGGGCAAGGAACGAGCAATTAGCGATCGGCGCGTACGATAATCGACTCTACGCTCTCGCTTAGTTTAGCGCTACCGTGTATATATATAGTTGACTGTAATAGAAAAACAAATACCACATTACGGGCTAGGGTTATAAAAATACCACTTGTTTTCTAAATTTCTCAAAAAGCAACCACTATTTTGGTTCGCTGTTCCAATAAATCCAACTGACCGAACTGTTAAAATTTAAGCAAGGTTACGACAGGTCATTGACTATTTGTTTGACCGTTACATACATGTGGGACCCACATGTAAGGTCTCTCTTCTTCCTCTTCTCTTTCTTCTCTCCCTCTTGTTACCTTATCTCTCTCCCGACCCATGGCTAACACACAACTGGTGGCCAGCACCAAAACTATCGTAGCCATGCCAAGGCCGGCGCAACCATGTCCGGCGGGTGCTGCAGCTCGCCCTCCGAGCCCCGTCCCTGCTGCCTATAGCTCACCCGTGGGCTCCAGCGAGGACCCGATTGCTTGTTGATTTATTTTTCAGGGACCTGATTGTTTTTTATATTTTTAGGGCCCCAGTTTTTTTAAATACAGGGACCTGACTGCTTTAAATTTTTGTTGTATGGACCCGATTGCATTTCAAACAATATTTGGTCCCCACCTGTCATAACTTGTCAAGGGTCGACCTGACGAGTGGACCGAGCTGTCATAATCATGTTTAAAGTTGTTACAATATAGTCATCAGTGTGGCATGGTATTTTTTTGGAACAGTGAACCAAAATAGTGATTGTTTTTGGGAAATTAAGAAAACAGGTAGTTTTTTGTAACCCTAGCCCGTAATGTGATAGTTTTTTGCTATTTACTGCATACGAAACATATAACTTGTGTTAGAATAAATCCAAGGCATATTGTTGATCATCCGAGGACCAACCAATTACACGAGCACGACACCGAGATTTGTTAACGAGGTTCACCGATATGGCTACATCCCCGGGGCCTGCCTATGTGCAGTCCTCCCCGTGACACTGCTACAATACCGCACCCGGTCGCCCTGGATGCCGGCACATGCCGCCGGCTTCCCCTGCGTTCCGGTGCTATTATGTTGGCATAGGTTACATCGTGTGTCTATCCCCGCTATATATGAGAGGCCTAGGATACAAGTGTCTAGGACACGACTCCATATCCTATGTAAACACAATACTACTCAGAGTCCAACTGTAACCTACTGTGTACACAATATTCGACACAACTCTAACAACTTGATATGCTAATAGGAGGTCAAGAGAAAGTATTTAGCATATTACTCACTGGTACAACATAGATCAGATATAGGGCAGGTATGACAATATGTAAAGAAAAATATAATTCAGTTGGAACAAAGGATTTGCTGAGTTTTGTTGGTTCTTCACCGAGTACGGCGGGCACTTAGCAAATCAGGCGATTCCAGTAGTGAAGTATAAGTATACGTATGTTCTTTGTCGAACAAGTCCCTTCTAATTCCCTCCATGTTAAAATATTAGGAGAGTCTTTTCCTTTCCCTCATGCTAAGGCAGCTAGGGACAACTTTTTTCCTCTCCAAGATCCACCGGCCAGCCTGTGGATTCTCTTTCCTCGTTTTTGCCGCTTTGGCAACTGATGGCGAGGAAGGGAATCCCAGTGCCTCGGCTCTAGCTAGTAGTTTACGTCAGGGTTTTTATTCCTCATAGTGGCGGCAGTTGGATGGATGGCGGAGCTTCATTTTTGAGTTGGTCCTTCAGGCTTTGATCCTCCTCAAATTTGCCCATCAGGACGAAATCAACAGAGCTCTAGCGTAAATTACTATCATCTCTTTGGGGCGGTGAGGTTAAGGTTTCTCTTCATGTTTGCGTGATGGCGAGATCTGGTGGCATGTGCTTCAAATAAATTCTAGGGTTCAATGGCGACGACTATGACTCTACTGTGCTGGTCCTTAGGAGCACGTGCTTGAAGAATTTTCGGCTACCATCGGCAAGGTCAGACTGGCTCCGGTATGGAGCAATGACAGCGGTCCTTAGGTCATACTCGCTTATGTGTTGGTGCAGGCATGCAATTTTAGTGGGAGATCTATTTGAAATTTAAGAGAAGTTTCTTCGCTTGTCTGGTTTGTGAGAATATATGAGGGATTAGCTAAGTGATGATAATAGAAGTTCTGACGAAGTATCAAGATGTTCCTTGTTAAATAATTCCCTCCAACCTTTCACCCGTCCCTGATATGAAAATTTTATGAGTTAGACACTTAGACTCACAATTCTAATGCCTAATCCCTCATAAACTATCATGTCCTGCAAATGAGTGACTTCTCATCTCACAATGTCCAAATTTTTATTCCATCTCTTTAATTACCTTCAACCAAACAAGCTATAGAAGGAAGTACCAAATCTTTGTAGCATTTAGGGACCGGCCATGTTACTACATAGCCAACGCGACCATAGCAAGAAAGACACTCCCGGCCATATTATCATACTAAAGTTATTAGGTATTCTGCCGAGCCAATGATCATATATAATGGCAACACATGTGGACAAATACAAAATAGATGCTACTCCCTCCCTTCCGGTTTATAGGGCTAATTTCACAAATCTCACCAACCAAGGTAGATGATGAGTGGTGGAATATTTTTTGGAGTTTGGAAAAGTACACAATTAACGCACTTGTTTTCCTAAAAAAAAGTATGTTTACCAATAGCAATGCATGGACAATAAATGACCAAGAAGCTTTACATGCATTGGTGAGTTTTATCATATTACTTGCATGTAAAGATTTAATACACATTGAAATGTGAACATGTGATGGGAAGTAGTACAAATGAGACTTATAAAATGGAAAAACTGAAATTTTGAGATGGGCCCTATAAACCGGAAGAGAGGGAGTATTTGTATAACTAACCATGTAAATACACAAACTTATGTTGAAAGAAAAGGTGTTTGATTGTCTCGTTGTGAACAAAAAACTACACCTATTGCCTCCATACCAGTTGTGGTGGGAAAGTTTGTGCTTTGTCAGTACAACGCCTCTCCGAAGATATCACATGAAACTATTAACTTTCAGTGGTATCTTCAGTTTGCAAATCAGATTGTTAATGCCTTGTGGAATCTTTGAGTGTGGAAATAATGGGTAGATATGTCAAAGTTGAAGGACCCATTAGTATTAGACTCCAACAAAACATAGCATGTCCTTTTGTCAGGCTAACCGAATACAAACCAGATAGGAGATGTTGCCAAGACACAAAAGGGAACAACCAAATCCCGTATGTCTAAAGGCGATATCCGGTGGGGCAAAGCCGAGAACTTGCGCAAGCGTATCATTCTTATGCATACAGTACGTTACAAGGCAGGATATTGTTCTCGAAGAGTGGTGTTGTCCAACCACTTGTCCATCCAGAACGGATCTCAGAGTCGTCCTTTATTTTAAAATTATTTGAAGTGGACATGACGTGTTATTTGCCGCCATGAGGCCTGCCGAGAAATGTGAATCACCAAGAGTTTTTTTAGTGATGCAACATGCATGGCAACAATGGAGCGGAAGAGAACCCTGTGATCATGCTCTGGCATAGCCATTTTACCTCTCCATGCATATTGGAGCTGACTCGCTAGGACTGAGAGGCAACCAAAAGTCAAGGTGCACTTCAATTACCTCCAAGTTAGTGATTCTGTATCTTGAAACGCCAAAATTTAAATTCGTTTGCTTTAATCGCCTCCAACCAAACAAGCTATAGACATTGGGAAATTATTGGTACGTGTGCATTAACAAAGCATGGGAAACAGTACAGCTCTGTAAATTACATGGAGTTGCTTTGAGAAAGCTACCAAAGAGCAAATATAGATTTATTTGAGTGATGCATCAGGAATCACAAATCTTGGACTGAACATGGTGAACTTGAACATAGCTAGCTCATTGCTCACTGTCATGGCCTTTTGGTTTGTTCATGCTTGTTGTAGCTAACTAGCTAGGATTAGGATTGAGAGGCAACTCGAAGCGAATGCGCACTTTGATAACATAGGTGACATCATATATAGACCGGCTGGTCAATTGGTAACATGACAAGAAGAGGTTCTTTCAGCTAGCGGATTTGTCCACATCCCTGTCTTTCCTTTGCAGGGCCCACCGCTTCTCACGCTGACCAACACACCACATGTTTCCATCAGCCAAGTGATTAGCAGCCTCTTCTACGTGATCAACAACCAGCTCATGGCCAGCCAACTTAACATGGACTCTAGATCCCTGTAATCTGCAATGAGCTGAGACCTATTGGAGAAACATGTGGCACGGGCTAATCAGCAAGGACCATCTCCTCCTTCACTAGGTTCCCAAGAGAAAACTGTTTGATACGTGTACACAACACTTCTGCTTATGCCTTTGTGGAGCAGGTTCCCCGTGTGTCAGATCATTGCGAACGTGCCAAATAAACCAAAGAGTCTTGAGCACCGTCACGTGCTCCATCTTTGGCGAATTCATAACATTGTGACACTGTTGTTCATTTTGATGAAAAATGTATGAGACCATGAGCATTTTTGATCTGGAAAAGCATTGTCATTCAGATGATGCAGAGACCATATGACACCCTGCTCCTAGTGCTTGATGTTGCTCTGTAGAGAAAACATCTGTATGGACTGGAATTTAGAATTTTAATGGGTTCTTCTTATCAGGACTTTCTTATGTGTTAGTATGGGGATGATACTAGTTGCTTATAGTACGCCCTCCGGACATTTTCAATCTGCGTATTAGATTTGTCTCAAGTCAAAATTTCCAAAGTTTGACCAAATTTATATTAAAAATATCAACATCTATAATATCAAATATATGTACTATGAAACTACATTTCATAGCGAATCTAACAATATAGATTTGGCATTGTGAATGTTGATACTTTTTTCTATAAGTATAGTAAAAGTAGAGATACTTTGACTTTAAACAAAACTTATATGCAGAATAAAATGAACCGGAGAGAGTTCATACTTTCTCGGAATTCCAGATTAAATATACCCAAAACATTGTATGTAAAGAGATGCATGCAACAATTAGACATAGACATGTGGAGCTCTGCACGAGCATGTGGCGCTAATATACTAGCTGCATTGTATGTAGTTGCAGCCGACTCGAGAAACCAGGCCCATGTGTTGTACTCCCTTTGTTCCCAAATATTTGTCTTTCTTGATATTTCAAATGGACTACAACATATGGATGTATGTCGACATAGTTTAGAGTGTAGATTCACTCATTTTTCTTCTACATTTCGCTTCGTATGTAGTCCATTTGAAATGTCTAGAAAGATAAATATTTAGGAACGGAGGTAGTAGTAAAGAAGTTTGATTGGTCCCAACTACCGCTACTACAGCTTACTAGTTAGTTGATGCTCATATATATGCACAAAATCAAATCGAGAAGGAGGCAGACAACTTCCGGTGGGAGTGGGATTCAAATTGCAAGACCATGAATATATGCCTGTTATCTCTAGTTCTTAATTAAATCCGTCAATCGAGTTGACTGTTAATACTTGCTTATACTAACCTCAAAGAGGCCATCCTTTGAAATGATGTGGGTGGTTCTATCACATTATGTTTATTGGATTATTAGGGCTTGGGAGGCATGAGGGATTTAGCGCACATCAACATATGGTAAGCCAGACACATATGGGTTTGCTAGTACTATGTGTCGTCAAACATATATAAGTCGCTTGTCTCCTCGATGGTTACAATGTCGGTCGGCCCACGTTGAACTCATATGTGTCGTGGATGGTTACACTATCGGACGGCCTACACAACACCCGTCTCGATGTACACAAGATGCAAAAGTGCCGTGCAGACACAACCTCAACGGTGGTGTGCAGACAAGCTCAACAGCTGTGTACCTATGAGCTTGACAGTTTTTAGGGTGCTCTTGTACCTTCCTTGTGATTAGTAGGAGTAATATCTCTATTTGGCACTTTTTGTGGAAGGGTAGTTTAGAAAATTACAGTTGTAATGTACGGGTGGAATTTTACTTGATCTACTTCCCTGAGTCACCCTAGATTGCTGGCACACTGCTGCTGATCATGCACACACCGCTATAGCCTTCTCGACTACGCATATCCGGGGCACCACAGCTCAGTTGAGAAACTCCTAATCTGCAACAGCTCCATTGGGTCCGCCTCACCTCTAGGGCTAGCCAATTCCCATTGAACAACAAATACTCAATTCTCACGAGATCACAAGCCTGTTTTTTTAACTAGCTTCTTAAGATGCGTACATAATAAAATCAAGTATTCATGTAATATTGGTTTTACAACTTCACACATGCAATAAGTTCGATTATGTACATATGACTTTGTAGAGCTCAACTGTCACGTCCTAATGCAATTGTCAGAAGAAAGCATTCCACATTCATTTCCCAGAGCTGTAAACTACCAGCTTCTCGTAGTGTAATTCAGCTGCACAACGAATTTTTCAATGCTGTTCTTATTTACCCATCGCATGAGTAACCATATAACTTCATATGCTAACAGGGATCAAGTAAAAACTAGTTCGAGCATCTCTAACCAATCTATTATAATTTAGAGGAGCAAACAGCCGCGTATTATTTAGAGGAGTATATTTGCTCCCCTAAAAAAGTGTTCTTTCTAACTTAAATCCTTAAAAAAATTGAACATAAACTTGGTGCAATGTTTATTCAAACAACTTCATCAAACTTGATTCGACCAGTTGCATAAAGTATTTTACATAGCTTAAACGAAATTTAAATTAGATTGCATAAAAACTTAAGAAAAAACTACTTGCTAGCACTCTCGTCCATCAACCTCTCCCGGTCATGTGCTCCCACAATGCCACCACTGCCCTGCCCTATGATACATCTCCAAGGTATCTATATTTTTTTATTATTTCATGCTACTATATTATCAATCTTGGGTATTTTATGTGCATTTTATGCTACTTTATATCATTTTTGGGACTAACCTATTAACCCACTGCGCAGTGTCAGTTGTTGTTTTTTTGCTTGTTTTTGGTTTTTAAGAAAATCAACATCAAACAAACTCGAAACACGATTAAACTTTAGGGTGGTTTTTTCTAGACCAAAAGGGACCCTAGAAGCTTCGGGAGGAGACTAGAAGATATACGAGAGAGCGACAAGTTCACAGGGCGCGGCCTAGGGGGTAGGCGTGCCCCTAAGCACATGGGCCCCTCGTAATTCCATTTGATTTAACTTCGACTCTATAAATTCCCAGAAGTTCCAAAAACACCAAAGGGGAGCCCGAAACACTTTTTCTGCCACTGGAAGTCTCTGTTCTTCCATGATCCCATCTGGAGGACTTTTCCGGTACTCTATCGGAGGAAAAATCAATCACGGAGGGCTCCTTCATCAACCTTGCTACCTTCCGACGATGCGTGAGTAGTTCACCACAGACCTACGGGTCCATAGGTAGTAGTTAGATTGCTTAATCTTTCTCTTTGATCTTTAATATCATGTGTTCCTCGATCTTCTTTGAGTTCTATCCGATGTAATCTTCTTTCACGGTCTATTTGTTGGGATCCGATGAATCGTGGATTCATGATCAGATTATTTATTGAAAGTAATTGAGTCTTTTCTGAACTTTATTATGCATGATTATGATAGCTTTCTATTTCTCTCCGATCTATCCATTTAGTTTGGCCAACTAAACTGATTTTTCTTCGGTGGGAGAGGTGCTTTGTAGTGGGATCAATCTTGTAGTGTTCTATATCTCAGTGAGAAAAAAGGACAAGACACATATTTGTATTGTTGTCATTCAGGATAAAATGATGGGGTCTATTCATATTAATTGAGTTTACTTTGTTTACATCATGTCATTTCACTCAAGGCGTTACTCTGTATTTTATGAACTTAATACCATATATGCATGCTGGATAGCGGTCGATTGATGGAGTAATTGTAGTACATGCATGCAGGAGTCGGTCTACTTGTCACATACGTGATGCCTATATGTGTGATCAATGTCAACGAATCTCTCATAAATATGTGTTTTTTCTATCAATCGTCAGTAATTTGTTTACCCACCATATGCATTGCATTCAAGAGAGAAAACTCTAGTGAAAACTATGCCCCTGGGTTTACCTTTATCATACCTTAAAATCCAAAAATACCTTGCTGAAATTCATTATTTTTATTTTTGTTTTACAATTTATTCTTCTACCTATACGAGATTTGATCCTTACATTAATGAGTACAAGGGGATTGTCAAACCTCTTGCAGCAGTGTTGGTGTAGGTATTTGGTTTTGTGTGTGCAGGTACTACTCACTAGTATGTCTCCTCGGACTTGTAGATCTCGTACAACCGGCACTCCTCGATGTGCTCCTGGTATAGGCTGCAGAGCTCCGCTACGCCTTGTCGACTTGCTCCGCCTCGAGGCGCTTGCGGGCCTCCTGGTCTTCCCCCATCTCCCATATGGCGGCCACCTCGGGGTCGACGAGGGCTTACTGCAGTAGGCCATTGGGGAAGTTGCACTATGCGTTAGTGCCATGGAGGCACACTAACATTGTGTCATATTACTACACGGTCTGCACCGTCGAGATGAAATATCCAGTCCAAATCTTCTCATGTGTTTCGCGGTCGGTGATCTAACCGACCCACGTCCCCCACCGACACTGTCGCACGGCGAGGTATTTTTGTGCGGTGGCAACAGCGCTGGGAGGCCGGGCAAGCGGGAATCTCCACCGTGCGAGGAAGAAGATGTGTCGCGGCCATGGGTCGAGATTGCGCATGGCGGTACGGATCCACGCTTCTAATCGGCGGTGTGTAGCAGCGGCAGTTGGATCCGGCCATTTTTGGCAGTGGAGCGGCGCCTTTGTGGGTGGGGGGGGGGCCGAGTATTATAATTCGGTTAGGTGCACTTTAGAGGAGAAAATGTGAATTTATCCTCCTCTAACGCCTTTTATTGGGGATGAGTTAGAGAGGCCGATCAAAGACATGACAGGTATGACCGTATGTAAAGCAAAATAAAATTCAAGTCAGAACTGGAAGAATGCAGTATTGATACCTATAGGCCCTGGAATTTTAATTCCCTCAAACCAAACAAGCTATAGTGGGATGTGCCAAATCTTCATTATTGGTCAGCGTGCATTAACAAAACACTAGCAATAGTGTAGCTCTTTAAGTCACAAATGATGGATTTTCTATGAGAACCTAGCGAATAGCAACTATGGGAGTTGTTTTAGTGATGCATCATGCATGGCAGGCATAGTGCGAAATAGAACATTGTCAACATGGCCATGCGCTGGCAATGCCTTTTTAATTATCTCCCCATCCATGTTGGCGCTAGCTGAGTAAGAATGAGAGGCAACCAACATCTAAGGCGCACCCTAATGACTTCTGAATTAGTGAATTTATATCTTGAAATGTCTAAATTTTCAATCCCTTGCTCTAATCACCTCCAAGCAAACAAGTTAATGAAACATGGGAAAGCATCAAATCCTCGTGACTTCTTTGATAAATTATTGGTAGGTGTGTGTGACTTAATGAAACACAGGAAATAGTGCAGCTCTATAAATTACAAAATGATGGGGTTGCTCTGAGAAGCTACCAGAGAACAACTATATATTTCTTTGAGTGTTGCATCAGGCATCACAAGCATGAGTGAACCTGAACATAGCTACCTCACTGATCCTTCGCATGGCCTTTCGATCTCTTCATGCATACTGGAGCCAACTAGCTTGGATTTGGATTGAGAGGCATCTGAAAACAAATGCGCACTGTGATAACATATCTGACTTCATTGGCCCACCAGTCAATTAGTACCATGACCATCGAAGGTTCTGTGAGCTAGCGAATTACATCTTCTTTTTGTCCAGACCCCTCTCATTAAACCCATTAACCGCGAGATGTTGGTCATTTGCTGGGGGTATCAACGTCGGATTGAGCGGCTATCTCGACTTTGGCAGGAGGGCCTCATGTTGGCTGTTCTCATTGGGCCAGTTATCATGCGTTGATTTGTAGGTGAAGAAGACAAATAGTTTGGCCGCACCCACTAAAATATTGTTCGTCCAGACTCTCAAAAGATGGCTGTACTAGAGGAGGGATGAATGTCAGGTTTTCTTTAGTAGCTCAAATCGGAATGGCATCCATTAATGGCAGTTTTTTTAGTAGCCCATACCAAATTTTAAGATTTCACCCGAGCCCCGCGGCGCTCCCGCTTGGGCGACTTCGGCGGTTCCCCAGCCCTAGCCGCCGTCAGGGCCGAATCCACCTTCCCTTACCCCGTCGCCATCGGAGGACGCCGGCAGGATGCGCCCAGGGGCCGACGGCGGTGGCGG
>NW_024120196.1:0-10576 GCF_003073215.2 Triticum urartu
GGTCTAACGGAGCATGTTTAGGATCACAGAACTTCCTCCGCGGCATAAGGGGCTTTCCAGCCGCGATTTCTCTGGCCTGACGCAGCTCCTCCTTCACAGCTCTCATCGCAGAGCGAGCATCCTTGGCATCGGCAACGGACTTCTTTAGGTCCGTCTGTTGCGTCCGATCTTCTTTTTCAAGAAGCTTGCAACGGTCAGCAGCATTCTTTAGCTTCACGGCCATCTCGGCCATTTCCTTCTTGCTTCGGCAGTGAGCAGCCTGTTCGGCTTTCAGCTCTTCAATTGCCTTTCCGGCAGCCGCATCACTTTTCCTGGCTTGCTCCTTGGCTCGGGCAAGTTCCGCCCGAAGATTCTCCATGGCAGCAGCACCATCTGCATCAAGTGCACACCTTGTAAGATACTGGAATAAAGCTCCTCTTACCAGGCGCCGCTGAAGGAATTACATACCTTGTGCCTCGTCAAGCCGCTTGTTGACAAGCGCGATGTCGACATCTGCCACGTCAAGTTGCCGCTTTAGCTCGGCAAATCCATCAGTCCGAATGGCCACCGGACACTTCGCCACCTACGTATAAAGGCGGCATATTAGAGCTGGGATTATGATCCTCTGTGCGCCGTCACTTTTGACAACACACAACAGGGGCTACTATCTACACAGGGCGCATCTTATTTATGCGCAACTGTCCAAAAAGGGTACATTATTTTGCGTACCTCCAACCTGTCAGTAAACTCCTGACGGCCTCGTGCAATCCTGCACGCCGTCACTTTTGACAACGCACAGAGTCTCAAGGGATACTATCTACACAGGGTGCATCTTATTTATGCGCAACTGTCCAAAAAGGGTACGTTATTTCGCGTACCTCAAAACCTGTCAGTAAACTCCTGATGGCCTCGTGCAATCCGCTCTCCGCGGATGAAATCCTCTCAATCACTGTACCCATCAATGCACGGTGCTCCTCTGAGATAGATGCTCGCCCTAGCAGATCCTTCAGCTCCTCCGACCGCGCACCAGATGGCGCCGGACTCGTCCGATGGCCCTTTTCGAAGGTCGGACGCGGAGGGCTTTGGGGGGGCATATGACTACCTTCCGGCCCCGCCGGATTCGGAGAAAACCTCCGCGACGATACCTCAGGGTCGCCCACCTCGCAAGGTGGTACGGCAGGGGGAGGTGTTCCGCTCTCCATCATCTCCGGAAGAAGATCCCCCGAAGACGAGCTCTGCTGAGAAGGGCTAAGGTCCGAGCTACAAGGTAAATTTTCTTCCGGAGACGAGCTCCCCCGAAGACGAGCTCTGCTGAGAAGGGCTAAGGTCCGAGCTACAAGGTAAATTTTCGATTACTTTTCTCAGATATAAAGCAGGGATTTCTCTCGTTTCTTAAAAAGAAAACTCCTCTCTACTTACGGCTCGGTGGAGGGTTGATCCCCTTGAGGGCATAATTCGGCCGAAGTATCCCCCAGCACAGGACCCTCTGGCTAAGATTTCTTCCCCCGCTTTAAGGCCATGGTCTCCAGGTCTTCAGAGGCGGTCCTCTTCTTCCCCTGAGGAGAGGAATTTTAGATTCCTCCCTTCCGTACAACCTCCTTTGAGGAGGTTGTAGCTCCCTTGTCCCCTCCCTCGCTTTCCTTTGAAGGCACAACCTCCAACATCCTGACTAGCACGGGACCCGGCGTGGTCTCGGGGAGGGGGACCGGACACCTGATTAGCTTTGCTTTCGCTATCCACTCCTGTTTAAAGGACAGCTCTTTTAGGGGCAATTTTATGATAAATATACGGATAGCGAGTCCGGGCACAAGGCTACTTACTTGAGTATCCGGACAATTGCAGCTCAAACGTGCGTCCTCTGTAGAATCCGGACACACTACTTGTGGACCGAAGAACAATTTGTACATCTCCACGGGCGTCATGCCAAGAAAATGTTGGAGAACTCGTGGTCCCTCCGGGTTGAACTCCCACAGGCGGAGGGGGCGACGTTTCAGGGCAGAACTCGGCGAATTAACATAACCTGTGTCACCATGACCAGACTGATGTTTCTTTCTAGGAGATCTCGGATGTGGCCCTGCAACTGGGGCACGTCCTTTGCCGGCCCCAAGTCCAGCCCCGTATTGACCCATTACGTCAGTCGTGGCGGGGGACCCGAGCGAAAGGCAAGTGGTGCCACCCACTTAGGGGCCCTGGGAGCGGTAATATAAAACCACACTCGCTGCCATAAGCTGGACTCCTCTTGAAAGGAGCCCTCGGGCCATGGAATACCAGCATTCTTGCTTATAAAAGCACCTCCGCACTCCGCATGCCGTCCCTCAATCATCTTCGGCTCTAGTTTGAAGGTCTTGAGCCATAGTCCGAAGTGAGGAGCGATACGGAGGAAGGCTTCACACACGACGATGAATGAGGAAATATGGAGGATGGACTCCGGGGCTAAGTCGTGAAATTCCAGCCCATAATAATACTTGAGCCCCCTCACGAAGGGATCCATCGGGAAGCCTGGCCCCCGAAGGAAGTGAGACATGAACACCACACTCTCACCAGGCTTGGGAGTGGGAATGACCTGCCCTTGAGCAGGCAGCCTATGCGAGATTTCGCCGATCAAGAACCTGGCCTCTCTCAACTTCAGCACGTCCTCCTCCGTGATCGAGGAGGGCATCCATCGGCCTCGAAGGTCGGAACCGGACATTGTCAAAGTCCGAAGCACCTGAAGTCTGGAGCCTTGGGAGTTGGAACTCGAGGCGAAGGGCGAACTCGTTTGAGATTAAAAGAAAAGAGTAAGGCCTTCGTCTCTTTATAAGAGGTTGAATACCAAGGGCCTTCGCCGTGACCATTTGGGACTCGCCTTTGATCGAGAAAATATACCAACGGGTACGGTTGGGTTACCCACACCCGTATTGATGAGAATCCCGGAATAAAGGGACACGATCTCTGCTTTAACAAGACATGCCAAGGAAACCGCCTCGCTAAACGCGCTGAGGTGGGACAGTAAAACGATTCGAATAAAGACTTGGCCGTGGTGTGATGTCACGCTACGGAATACGTCAGCAGATTAGATTTGTGTAAATATTATTCTCTCTATGGCAATATGTGGAAACTTATTTTGCAGAGCCGGACACTACCTTTGTGTTCAAAATCTTCTAGGAAGTACTTGGAGGAGGAACCCGCCTTGCAATGCCGAAGACAATCTGCGCACCGGACTCGTCGTCATTGAAGCCTGGTTCAGGGGCTACTGAGGGAGTCCTGGATTAGGGGGTGTCCGGATAGCCGGGTAGATCTACTCTTGTACTACCCATATCATCAATATTAATCAAGCAGGACGTAGGGTTTTACATCCATCAAGAGGGCCCGAACCTGGGTAAAACATCGTGTCCCCTGCCTCCTGTTACCATCCGACCTAGACGCACAGTACGGGACCCCCTACCCGAGATCCGCTGGTTTTGACACCGACAGGGAGAGAGCCCGCCTTCTTCTTCTTCTTCTTCCTTGACCTTTCCCCTATGGTCCATGGCCTCCATGGCGGCGGAGGGGCGAGAGCCCCTCCGAGATTGGACCTGTCTCTTAGTCTCTCTCTGTTTCCGCGTTTCTGATTCTGCCCTTTCACCGTTTATTATGTTCCTGGCGATCCATAACTCCGATTGGATTGAAATATGAACACGATTTTTATCCGAATATTAGCTTTCTTGCGGCGAAATAAGGGTACCAACCGCCTTACGAGGTGTCCACGAGGGTCAGGGGAGCACCCCCTGCCTCGTGCCCCCCTCGGGCATCGTCTGACGGCCCTGCCTCGTGGCCCCCTCAGGCATCGTCTCGCGTTGATTTCACTTTCCAAAATTCACATATATTCCCCAAAAAATCTCCGTCGGTTTTTATCCCGTTTGGACTCCGTTTGATATGGATTTTCTGCGGAAAAAAAACATGCAATAAATAGGAACTGTCACTGGGCACTGGATAAATATGTAAGTCCAAAAAATAATATAAAAAATTGCTAAAAGCATATGAAAGTTGTATAATATTGGCATGGAACAATCAAAAATTATAGATACGACGGAGACGTATCACGCGCCGTCACCCTCGGCGCAGGAACGCCATCGCTCGCGCAGGTCTTCGTCACACTGTCGGGTTCGTCGCCTACTTCAGGCACCGCTGCCATGCTCCTACCCTAGCCGCCACCGCTGCCGTGAGGCCGCCGCTGCCGATCTTCTTAGGCCGCCGCCGCCGCTACCCTCGTAGCCACCGCTGCCCGTCCACCACCTTCGTCTTCGTCCAAGCACCTGCCCGTCGCCAGCGTCGTCGTCATCTACCTCGACCACTTCGTCTACTCCAACAACCGCAGGTGACATCGACAACGCGTCGATTGGCGCCGCAATCGTTGTTGAGTCCTTCTCTGTTGGCCTCTCAGACTTCTTCTACATGGCGTATAGCTCGTGCAGGTCCCTTATCTATGCATGCCCGGTGCAGGCAACACCGAGGTATGCCTTTGTCCACGATGTGTTCCTTGGCCTGACAAGCCTGGTGTGGCACTTCGTCAACTTCTTCTTCGTCTGTCTACGCATGCCCGGTGCTAGCAACACCGATGCGCGCCTTCGTCCACGGTGTGTCCCCGGGCTTGGCAAACCCGGCGCGACGCGTCGTCAACACCGTTTCCTTCTCGGCGCACCACTACTTCGACACCACTGTGCCCATGAAAAACTTGGTGCCTCCATGCGCCCACGGATCCATGGCGACTTCCTCGACACCGGCTACCCCGACTCGACATCGACCACGGCGTTCTTCGTATAGCTACCTCGACCACGGCTCCACCACCCTACGCTCTTGGCTACATCGACAAACGGCACAAAGGGCTACCGACTTGCTTGAGCAACCTCGCCGGGTTTCAACTCCAACCACAACTTCCGCAATGCATCCACTGTTACGACTGTGGGGGGGTGTCCGTCGGCTTGCCTTTCGATTCTTCTCCAGTCTCACCGTCTGCGTCGCTACCGTTGTGACTGCGGGGGATGTTGAGTATGTTGATTATTAGGAAAGACGAGATAGACTAGGATTTGTTCTGGCTTGTCTTGTACTCCAAGTAAATCATTGTACTCCTATATATGTGCCCACCAGGCTCAAGCAATACAACAACAATTCCACCAAACCTCCCTCTCCCTTCTAACAAATGCCGACCTCGACGGCCAGCGCTTCTTCCTTGGATGCCGTCATGGTCTCCTACTCATTCTCGACTCAGGGTGGACACGGTCCGGTCCGGTCCGGTCCCTGACCGAGCCACCGTTTGGACCGGCCGGCGGCGGTCCGGACCGGACCGGACCGACCAGTCTTGCGGTCCTGTTTCTTGGGACCGGACCGGTAGAGGCAAAGCCCGGGCCAGCCCGAGCGGACCGGACAACCACCATCAGTAACGAGGTGCGCGGGAGCAGCGGCGAGGTAGGCGACGTGCAGGAGTGCTCTGGCGAGGTGGAAAACATCACGAGTGCCGCTCGAGGTGGGCGACGTGCGCGGGCGGCGCGGCTGTTACGCATGAACGTGGACACATTACCAGTTTTGTGTTGCATGCAAGTAATATAGCGCGTGCATGAACCCACGATTTGCAGTGCGCGGGCCTTGCCGTGATTAGCGGCTCAAATCGGACGTGTAGATAATCGTCAGATGGTGCCGTAATTTTTGGAACCAACCTTGTTTCTGTTTCTCTGGTACTTGATGTTTTCTGTTCGACTGAAAAAAACTGCAAAAGAAACGGCACTGTGGATGGCGCGTGATTATAGGAAGCGTCCATTAAATATAGCTCCTTCCAAAAAACCACTTGCCTCATTTGTTGGATGAGAAAATTACGGAGGAGCATTCCTCTGCGTGCGTATTGTGCTGAAACGGCTTCCAGCGATCCGAAAATCACGGCCTGGCGTTTATCCCACAGTCCAAAAAATAGTATTTGCCGTGCCATGGCACTGAAATCCGCCGCCATGGTATGAATTGGTCCGACGATTTGGGTCGACGGCATGGTCTAGAACTCGCGAACGGCGGCGGTGCACGCACGGCAGCAACGGCGAGCGACGGCAAGAGGCCACGGGGCACGGGGAGGAGAGGAAGGAAGGTGTGGGCAAGCTCAGGGACACGGTGGTTCAGCCCAGTTCTGCCGGTGGCCACGACGACGTGGAAGGGCAACAGCGATGACTGATGACTATGTTTTCTCGGTCCGCTCGGTTGGACCGGTTAAAGACCGGACCGGACCGAGATTTTTTCGGGCCTGATATGGCAGACCGGACCGGCCATTTTATGTAGCGAGCCAGGACCGAGCGGGCCAAGACCGAACGGGCCACGAGCGGGCCGAAAAGCCCGCTCGGTACGTCCAGCCTGATTCTCGACGCACCTATGAGGTCCCGAGAAAAAACATCCCTGGCATCGCGACACCCGGTCCTGGTGTGGGACCCCGTCAGCCGCGACCAGCACCGCATCGCCCTCCTCCCGACGTTCGATACGAGCACGACCTCGTGGATCAGCGGGGCGGTGCTTCGCCGTACCAGATTAGTCCACTTCCAGGTGGTCTTGGTGTTGGCAAATGAGATGAGGACATACAAAAGGGAAAAGTACTCGCCTGGGTTTATTCTTCGGAGACCGGCAAATGGGGCAATCCCATCCCAGCACTACTTCCACCCATGACTTCTCGCTTCCTCTGTGCGTGCAAGCCCGCTGTGCTGGCAGGGGTGCTCATTGGGAGTTTGGGACTTCGTTAGACATCCTTGAGTTTGCTTTGGATTGGCAGACACTAGCTATGGTACCTGTTCCGCCGCTAGTGCATATGCTTCTTGAGGGCCAGTACTCGGTTTTGCGGACAGATGATGGTGGGCTTGGTTTTCTCTATGTCAGGGTACGACGCCCAGTTATGGAACATGAAGACAGATTCTGATAGTGTTGCTTCATGGATACTTGAAAGAACTATTGAATTGGACAAGCTACTTTCCCTAAAGTCACATGTGTTCATAATGATGATACTAGGGCTTGCCGAGTACAATAATGTGGTACTCCTGGTTACAGATGTTGGCCTCTTTATGATCCACCTCGAGTCATTGCAGTTCAAGAAGCTTCCCAGACCCTGCCAACCATTTCGTCATCAGGCATTCGAAAGTGTCTATGCTGCAGTGCATGCCTAAACTAAGTATTTTATTGGTAAACTCTTTATCTGTTTACTCATATCACCTGTTTTTCTTTCTTCTTGATGATCTCTTGAATATGTATTGATGTTGTTTCACTGTTTTTTTATGTTTGTGTGTTTGGCTGGCGTTCTATGTGATGGTTATAATCTGGAAAAACATGGTAGCTAGCCAGTTCTGCTTCTGTAGCGAGGTGTTACATTGTAACTGATGAATTGTGATTTTGAGTTCCCATAATTGAAGCCCGTTTGTCAATAAAGCAAGCCGTTCTTTATACTATTACCAATCGGGTCAGAGGTGGCACACTGTTTATCTGTTTACTATATGGACATCCTATAATAAAACAATGAATGAAAGTTTTGCAATTTTTTATATAACAACTGAACAAAATAATATTTTTTCCTGTCTATTCTATTGATATATCTGCAAATTGTATACTGGTAATATTAGCGCATAGATGCAGTGGATATGTTTACAACTTATAGAATTGTATGTTTATCTACCTACTGTACATTTCATTTGATATATCTGAGAATTCTACCTACTGAATTCTACAACTGTTTACATGCAGTGGAATGTGCCAATTTAGCTACCTACTGTACATTTCAAATTTTAATCCATCAAAAACAGAAAAACAAATCCTGATCCTGATGGACTTAAGTAGTGAATGCAAACTGCCGTCTACTATCTCATTAATTGAAAATTGTCGTAATTGGCATCGAGAATGTGATGCCTCCTCATCTCTCACAAACTGCTGTGTGCCACTTGCTCTCCTCATCCAGTTATCTCCCTCCCACAATTGACTCTGCACATGTGCCTGTCTGTGCCTTCATCGTGCCACCGCAGACCTGCAGTCCTCCAGGCTGTGAGTGCGCTTGCCATCTCTTAATCACCAAGGGTTTAACTGCTAATTAGGAGGTTGCTGATCCACCACACTCTGGAGGAAGGCAAGGCGGACTTCACTGACTCCTCACTTTCTTGAAACCCTACACAGCCACATCACAAGGACAAACTTTATTTTGTACGGGCTATGCCACCTCAATTGCATGGAAATTCCATTTAATTTGAACCTTGAGATTAACAAAAATGAAAAGTCCACATTCACTTGAAGGTTCCGTAAAAGAGCTCTGTTGTTATCACTGATTTTTAATCTATACTAACGACTTGGTTTGATATTTATGAAATTAGTTGTTTCTTTTTACTACTTAAAAGAGTTTCTTACTGCAAGAGTCAAGTTCATTTGTGCCAGAGAAAATTAATAAGTTGAGTTCATTTAATCTTGTCTTGCTAAATTTATTTAAAATGTGCATAGTCATGATCACTTTTATAGCTGAATATTGTATGGATTTTTTTTGATATGGCATGAAGCAAGCTTAAGAATAATTTTATGTAACTTCTCTGTTCCAATCAGCTATTAGTCTTAGTGCATATTCCTGCTATTTCTACATTAGTGAGCATATACTGTTTTCAGAATATTCACTTTCTAGGCCCAATGGAGAACGGGGTACCCAGGGCCGGCAGACCAGGGGCTTTGACGGTGGCTTCTGGGAAGGAGCTTGACTGTTCACACACTACATCGATTCACCGCGGAGAATGGTGTGAACATTTTGTCCCAGGAAGAGCTTCCAGGGAACACCTCAGGGAAATCTCTCTCCCCTTTCGGCCTCCGGAAAGGAAGGGGAAGGAGGTAGGCGGACGAAATTGCCCCACGTAGGCCACACCAGTAACCAGGAGGACGACATTTTATGTTGGATGGCATGATTGCATCCCATGCTTGGGAGTCATCCACAGTGTTCCCTGGCAACCCATTAGGGCATCTTCAATAGATTGTATGTTAGCCTTGTTGGTAAAATGTCATGTCATCAACCAACAAGCTATCATACAACTACTCCAATGGGTTGTATCTAAGATATCCAATAGATGATGAGAAAATAAATGTGATTGCTCTCTATTTCACCTTGGAGCTTGTGTAAAGGTTGTTGGTTATTCTATATACAACTTTGCTCTCTCTTCACATTTATTACATGCCACATCATCACTTTGTCCTAGATGGCAAATTTACCAACACCTATCTTACAGCTATTGGAGATGCCCTTAGTGTGGTGTAGCGCTACAGAGCGGTCGTGTAGCGCCATGCCTGGGATGGTCAAAAGGCACACGCCTCTTTACCCATCAGGGCGAAGGGGGGATTGGTCTTTTCCTTTTCCCCATCCCGCCTGTGATAGGGCGGAACATTCGATGTCCTACGGGGCAGGAGGGGGAGGCGAGCAATATAACTAGGAGGTGGTCAAGGCCGAGGCAACGGATCCAGAAATAACTCAACACACGCATTGAAGGCAATTCTGAGAGAAATATCATAACATAATGTATTACACCAATTCTGAGAGAAATATCATACCAGTGCAGGAATAGGGTATTACACCAATGCTTCTTGGTAGTTCTTGTGTGTTCTACATTATGTTATTCCTCCCCCGGCGATCGATGATTTAGGAAGCGAGACACGTAGGGGACCGAAGCATTTCGTTCCCTCAGTCTACATCCTCTCCACCACCGCTTGCCTTGGTGCTGTGAATCGTCATGGCCATGGCTTCAAAGGGGTCCAAGGCGTCTGTCACTATTGTGAACAGCAGGGAAGCGCGCTCCAAACCACGACGATGGTGCCTGGATGCCCTGAACGCCGCCCAGCAGGCGCCTCCGCCCAACGTTCCCTCGTGAGACGGGGATTGCTCCTCTCAGCGGGACCACAAGTTAGGTGCGGCGAACGATGGAGTCTCCGGTGCTGGGGGCGACGTCGCCCCCGCGGATCCCCGATGGTCCCCGACTCCTTCGTGGCGACCATGTCTGCTGCCATGACGTGCACCATCTACACGCCGACCGCTGCTCTCCTGCGGTGTGCGAACTGCAATTATACCCGCCACCCAAGGCCAAGCATGGCTCCTGGCTTGCTCGGATTACGCACCCGCTCGACGTTGCTGGGCAGGCACAAGCACAATCACGGACGCCGTCACGGCAGAACCTTGAACGTCCACGTCTACCATACTGCACTCCTCCATCGCGACGCCCGCAAGGGGACGGGCTACGCCCGACTCGACAGCGTCGCATGGTAGAGGCGCGCGATTCTATAGCCTCCTTGCCAAATCATGATGGTGACCGCCGCCTGACGATTCTCCACTTGGCGGGAGACACCTGCGTCACCATCAAGCGAAGGCGCGAGCATCAAGACCAGTTTTGTCCGAGAGATCGCGGAGGCGGGGCGCCTCGCTCGGGGCACCCCCGGCGGTGGGGTCGTGCCCCTTTGGGACGGGATGCCAGGCATTCATGCCCAAGCTGCGTGAGGTAGTTTGGTCCTACAACTTGAGGGTGGACACGGTCCGGGCCGGTCCGAGCCTTGATTTGGACCGGCCGCCGGGCGGCCGGGCCCGGCCCGCCGCCGCCAAAGTACACGGCAGTAT
>NW_024120197.1:0-11740 GCF_003073215.2 Triticum urartu
ACGCCCTCCACCTCGATGGAAGCTGCCCGCTTCCTCCAGCCTCTCGCAGATGGGGATCTGCCGGCCCCGCGCCGCCACCGCCCAGGAAGGAGCTATTCCTCCGCCTCTCCGGCGCGTGGGAGTCCGCCGTGCAGGCGCTTCTCGAGCTCGGGAGAGGCACAGATCAGTACGTGGCTATCTCCTACCTTGTAGTGTTTAGCATGACCCTTGTCCATTGATCTTGTCCGTGCAAATCTTCAGAATTATATGTATGTAGCTTGTGTTTCTGAATGTTGCTGTATTGTGGTCTAAATACAGATTGTTATCTTACTGCAATTGCATTTGATTTGACTGCGCCGTTGTGTCGTCGTCTCACTATCCATAGAGATTTTGGCATGGTTCTTACTAGCAAATTTCTAGACTACTGTAAATCAGTTTTTGATGATCTTAAAACTATTTGAAAAAGGCTAAGTTGAGGTTCATCTCGTTTGGAAACCAGGATACTGTGATGCAAATGCTCAAGTCCTTGCCACTTCACACATCAGCAAAACTAGGTGCTACTCTACTTCTATTTTTCCTGACTTTAAAACAGATAAACAGAAGCAAACGTTCCTCTTCCTTTCTCTTTGCCTACAGGAATTACAAATACCATAATAGAATGCAAAGGCTGCTCTCTCTGTATTTGCCTTAAGTACTAAACACATCACAAATAGAAGGAATTACTAGCTGCAGTTCACGGCTGTAGTGACGGCTGTAGTTGTGGTTGACGTAGAGGATACGAATCCCACAAATGCATGACTCTCCTCTTATTTCCCTATCAAACTATTATCATATCGGAGGAAAATATGGATTCTTTTCCAAGTCCCAAATATCATCGGCTTCACTCTGTAAATTAAAGAGAGACATAACAGATTACACAAAAAATCATATTGCTTACAAATGGATTTTAGGAATTTTGGACAAGATAAGTGGAATACCATTAGTAAATGAGCATAGTACCCATAGTCCCGCAAACCATCTGCATTTGTTCCAGTCATTTTCTCTGTAGGTGCTTCGCATTGTGCAACTGGAATGTACTTCTCTCCTCTCTATGCAAAATATAAATCAGAACAAACATTAGTTGAGTTATTAGTAAATCTATAGGCTGTTTCGATAAGTGATAAGAGATTTACAGAAGAAGATTGTTTTTCGGGAATGACTTTAGCTGCCCCTTTTTTCTTTTTACTGGGATGTTGATTATCAAGCCATGATTTCTTCCTTTTTGAAGTCTTCTGCTGAATTTCCTTTTTCTTCAGGCAAGCTGTTTGCAAACAAATGTCTGGTTCCTGAGATATGGCTTCAGTTCTGCATGTAGTAGTAGGAGCTTTGTCTTCAACTTGCTTCTTTAGATTCTTCAAAGCATCATCTACTAATTTGATGCACTCTTCTGATGCAACTGCTTGGGAAGCTATGCCAAGGAACTCGTGCATGAAAAACTTCAGCTGCTGCCTATCTTCCGCGCCCTCCTTCTAGCAGCGCCATAACAGCTTGGAAGATACTTAATATTCATGACATCCAGAGCTTTCAAAGCATGACTACACAATATACCAACTCTTTCAAATTGGCCACAGCTACATAGAACTTTTTGCTGTTCATCAACTATAACTTTGCATTCTTCTTCATAAGAGCATTCCGGGTCAAGATTGGCAATTGCAACAGTATATGCATTGTCTTCCTCCGATGGCTTGATGTACGCTGAGATGGATCTTTCGTATTCATTCTGAAAATCTTCAAATATGCTAGGTGTGTAAACTTTGCTTGCTTGTATTACTGTAGGAGTTCTTATTCTAACTCTAGGTAATTTTTTCCTCGACTCATATTCCTCATTTACCTCTTTATCTCTCTTTCCTTGCACAACCCTCTCTACGTGCTTGAAAAAACGAAGAATGTCAAGATCAGACTTCAAATGGTCTTTCAAGTCACTATTCAAGCTCTCACTTAATTGTGTGCTTCTCATGCCTATAGTGTAAGCATTTCTCATGTAACATCTTGCCCATTTCTCTTTTACTTTATAGATACTGTCCAACCAAGTCTGTGTATCCACATTGATTCTTATGGCAGTGAAAGCTTCTTCAAAGTCTTCCTCTTCCTCGTACTTGTACATGCAAGCACTGAAATCAGCAAGTACATTTGGGCCATCCTCGTCTTTTTTCTTATGAGGTAAATGTTTGATGGCATTTTGCATTATGTGAAAAGTGCACAATCCATGCCATGCTTCTGTAAATACCGCCCGAATTGCATTACCCATTGCTACGTCCTGGTCACTAAAGATAGTTCTAGGATGCTTTTTGTTATGTATGGATAAGAAAGTGTTGAACAACCATTTGAAGGATTCAAATGTCTCGTCGTATAGAAGTGCAACACCAAAAATGGCCATTTCTCTAAAATGGTTGAAGCCAACAAATACACCAAAGGGTCTGTACTCTTTATTTGTCCCAAATGTAGTATCAAACGTAACAACATCACCAAAGTGAGCATAGTCAATGATCATCTTTGCATCAGCCCAGAAGATATTTGCTATTTGTTCATCGCAATCGTGTTGTACATCATATTCAAATGCAGGATTCTCATTTTTTTATCTCGAAAGTACTTGAGCATACTTCCAGCTTCACCATACATCAACTCCCTTTGACGCTTGGTTCGCAAATAGTTCTTGTGATCACGAGGTGTTTAGGTAAGGTTTAACTTCTGTAGCCCTCATTGGAACAAACGTATCTCGCGGAAGTGATTGCCCCATCAAGTTTGCTCTTATTTTCGTAATTTACACTTACGTCAAAACCAATATGACCTCCATAACAAGTCCAAAAGCCCCAGGCCTCTTTTGTGGAATTAAATTTCATAGCAATTTGAGGCATCCAACTAGGAATCATATTTGTCCTATAAAAAACAGGCATATCTTAATTTATTTGTCTAGTTACACTACAAGAATATGATGATATGGCATGAGAATTTAACAAAATTGAGTGTACCTGTTTGAATCTTTGTTGGAGTTGGTCATATTCTCCATTACACCTTTTCGTTTCCTTTTTTGTAATATGTGATAGTCAGTCTATAGGAATTCTCTTGCTGCCTTGAGAACATGAATACAATTAGAGCATATGTTACATACCTCGAGATTGATCGTCTTTTTTTTGCTAGGAGAAGGAAGGCAAAAGGGAGATCATCTACATTAATCTCCTGTCAAGTATTGGAAATCCCAAGTATTTCATGAGCAAAGCACCTATGGTACAACTTGCATGTAAAGATCTAACTACATTCATGTATTTTATCTTGAGATTATTCAAAACAATAGAGATCACTTCTGTTAGCAAAGCACCTATGGTACAACTTGCATGTACAGTTCTGACTACATTCATGTATTTCATCTTGAGCTTATTTAGAACAATAGAGATCACTTCTGTTCAAATATATTTTTTCACTCTAACATCATCCAAAAGGTGCAGGAATAAATTTTGGATCTCCTTCCTCCCTGGTCACTACTGATTTTCTACTTGTTGTTTGGAGGGTTCGGCTCCTCTGCAATTTAGCTACTGAATTTATTAAAATTGATGGTACCTGTTTGTATCTACATTGCCGTTAATCATATTCTCCACTAAACCTTGTCTTTTTTTTTGTAATCTGTGATCATATAGCAAAATCAGTCTAGGAATTCTCTTGTTGCCTTGAGAACATGAATAGAATCAGACCACATGTCACATACCTTGAGATTGATCAGCTTCTTTTTTGTTGCTAGGAGAAGGATGGTAAAAGTGAGTTCAAAAGGGAGATCATCCACACCACTTGCAGATCAGCGGGAGAAGAACAATCAATAGAGAGATAGGGCAAAAGGGAGATCTTTATGCCACATAAACTTCCAGATCAGCGTGAGGAGAACAGAGATAGGGCAAAAGGGGATCTCTATGCCGCCCATAGATCAACATATACCTTGGTCAAAGGAGGATGATCAAGGAGGACTTGGGAAGACCGGCGGGACGAAGGCATGGAGATCGCTGTTTGGCGCCAACGTGCGTTCTGTTTGGCGCCAAGCAGCCGTAGGAGATATTTCACCGGACAAATTGGGGTTTTTGTTTTCATTTTCTAAAAGAATTAAGTGGGGAAACTAGAGCGGTCAGATTGGAATTGACGGTTGATGTGGATATCTACAGTACCCGTGCAGTAGTAGTTCGACTGCAGAGGAGCCGAACCCGCGCGCGCTGGGTCCTCCAGGAGAAAGCCAACGACGCGGGCTATGTGTTCGGTGCCAGATCTATATCTTGTGCACGCCTTTGTTGTTTTTTCTTAGCATTTGCTTACCCGCATGCAAATAAGGTAGCACGTGCATGAGCGCACAAATTTGTGTGTGCTAGTCCTCCGTAAACAGTGGATCAGACCTATCGTGGAACTGAATCCTAGTTGTGGGCGTAGTGGACGCACAAGCCGGATCATTAATGAAAAACGTTTTACGCCGAATGAAAGGAAAGGGAAACGGCCGTATCAGATCGATCCCGTCTTTCTCGTTCTTTCTGTTTCTACTACGCTGAATGAATGGAAAGGAAAACGGCAGATATACTCCATCCTTTTGCGCTAATATTATGCTGAATGAAAGGAAAGGGGCGGCTGCCCTTGTCGTGCGCCATGTCGACGGACTTCTCGCCGCCATCGTCGGAACTGCCTCATCGCCGCGTCAGTTGCTCGAGTATGAACTGCCTCGTGTTGACCACGCTGGATTCAGACCCCATCGCTGGTTCACGTCGCCAGAAGGCTGCCTGATTGAGAAGCCGCCATGTTTATTTCGGTCCAACCGAGTTAACCGAGCTAAGACCGGACCGGACCGGTGGATTTTCGGGCCGAAATTCACAGCTCGGACCGGCCATATTTTCCAGCGGGCCAGGACCGATCGGTCCGGTCCAACGCGGTCCATGAGCGGGCCGAAAAGCCCGCTTGGTACGTCCAGCCCAACTACAACTCTACACTGTCAGGATCCAGGCCGCTCATGACGGGCAGGCTAATGCTATGGTGAACTGGTTTCCAATGGCCCTCAAGGAGTCGGTGTGCTCGTGACTCATGAACCTCCCACAAAATTCCATTGCATCCTCGGACGAGCTGTGTGAACAGTTCATGGCCAACATCCAAGGGGCTTTCGACTGGCCCTGTACAATCATTGACTTGAACGCTTTTTGGCAAAAGGACTTCATGACGCTACGCAAGTTCATCCAAAATTCCTCGCATCAATGATGCTGAGATTGTCACCGCCTTCCATAATGGTGTCGAGGACCCTAGAATGCAAGTGAAGATGGTGGTTCATGATGTGCGCACGATAGTGTAGCTTTTCGAGTTGGCCGATAATGCGCCAGAGCCACCAAGGCCCTAGACTAGCCCTCCCGGACGGGTGACATGGAAGCCGGACCCACCCGCGACAAGAAGAATCAGAAGTGCAAGCCCCTGATTGTCCTGGCTGCGTAACCCATGTGGAAGCAGCAGAACAAGAGGGGGGGACACAACCTCCGACGACTCGGGCGAGAAGCCGTACTACAACCTGCACAACTCACACACGCACGATATGGCTGACTGCTGCGAAGGCAAGAAGCTGGGTGAGGATCATCAAAAGGAGTGGCATGAAAAGAGGCGTAGTGAAGACAAGCGGGAATGCGCCCAAGGAGGCGGACGCTCCGGCGGCTGCGGAGGCTGACGCGACCCCCCCTCCCCCCAAGGCCGTGACAAGAAGGATGATGGTAAAGTTGAGGGCTACGCGGATTCGGACAAGGAGAGTGGCAGGTGTTTCCACGAACCTGTGGTTGTGGCATGCATCCATGGCGGGGACCAAACCCGTCATTCAAACTGACACTTCAAGCAGCTCGCTCGGGAAGTCAACGCTGCTCTTTTTAGGGGAGGGCTCCCAACACCCTTAGGTGGTTTGGAGTCCCTGTGACGTTCGACATTGCCGATCACCCAGCGAGCATAAAGGTGGTAGGGATCATCCCCATCATGGTCTCTCCCACCATCCACAACATCAAAGTCACAAAGACCCTCATCGATGGAGAGGCCGGGCTAAACGTCAGCTCCAAAGGTCTTCGACCAGATGCAGATCCCCTACGACTGCCTGATGCCTGCTAAGCCTTTTACCAGGTGACATCCGGGAGCACCACGCCCATACGACAGGTTGCCTTACCTATCACCTTCGGGATCTAGGAGAACATCGGACAGAGAGCATTGTCTTCGATGTGGCTCACATCGGCTTGGAATACAACACCATCCTGGGCTACCTGGCCCTGGCCAAGTTCATGGCCGTGACTCACCACGCCTACAATGCCATGAAGATGCCGGGGCCTAAAGGTGTGATCACTATCAAGGTCGACCAGGAGGACGCCGTCCAATGCGTTGAGCATTACTACAAGGCGGCCGCTACGCCCCCCAGATGAGCAAGATATTCCCAGCACCTCCAAGGCCCCACCTCCACTTAGGCAGCGTCTGATCATGGAGAAGAAAACACCAACCAAGAAGATTGCCCGCAACGAAGATTAGGGGACCACCGTCTTGATAGGCGAAAGTCTCACCGACAAATAGGAACATATGCTTGTCACCTTCCTACGGGCAAATGCTGACATGTTCGCTTGGACAGCGTCAGACATGCCCGACGTCCCAAGGGAGGTGATCGACAACCACATGGCGGTGTGCCCGGACTCCCGCCCCGTGAAGCAGAAGATTTTCCAGCAATCACTTAGATGCAGGAATTTATCGTCTAGGAAGTCTAGAAGCTTAAGAAGGCCAAGTTCATCAGAGAGGTGATCCATGCAGGTGGGTCACTAACCCCGTGGTAGTATCGAAGGCTAACGGTGACCTACGCCTCTTCATAGACTTCAAAGATGTCAACAAGGCCTGCCCGAAGGACCAGTACCACCTGTCAAGGATAGACTAGATCGTTGACTCAACTGCAGGGTGCGATCTCCTGTGTTTCCTCGATGCCTTCTCCGGCTATCGTTAGATAAAAATTGCCAAGGAGGACGAAGAGATGACGGGTGTTCATCACACCCTACGGGGTGTGTTGTTTCGTATGTATGTCGTTCGGATTAAAGAACGCAGGGGCAACCATTCAGAGGCTCATGCACATCACCCTTGGGACTCAAATGGGCAAGAATGTTGAGGCTTACGTCGACGACATTGTCGTCAAGACCCGCAACCAAGATACATTGATCACAGACTTGGTGGAAACTTTTACCAACTTGCAAAAGGCCAACATCAAGCTCAACCCTGGCAAGTGCGTGTTCAGGGTGCCTTCCGGATAGCTTCTCAGTTTCCTAACATCAGGGCATCGGGGCCAACCCCGAGAAGATCCAGGCCATCAAAGAAATGAAGACCCCAAAGCGCCTGAAGGACATGCAGTGCCTGGCCGGATGCGTAGCTACACTAGGGCGCTTCATTTCGAAGCTGGGAGAACGGGCACTTCCATTCCTCAAAATCATGAAGAGAACATGCCCGTTCGAGTGGACTCCGGAAGCAGACCAAGCCGGAAGCTCAAGGAGTACCTAGCTATGCCCCCGATCATGGTGGCACCTCGGCCTAAAGAAACACTTTTGCTTTACCTCGCTGCCACCCCACAGACGGCCAGCGCGGTCCTTGTGGCCGAACGAGAGGAGACGAAGGAGCATATCGGGGGCCTAGAGCCCGTAGAAGACCCCTCTAGCCAGGAGGGCGTGCAGCTTAAGGGGGAGCTGACCCTCGAGCCCGCCAAGGCCCTCCCGGTGCAGCGCCTGGTATACTTTGTGAGCAGGGTACTACACGAGGCCCGAGAGCGATATCCCATGCCATAGAAGCCATTGTACGCTCTCCTCGTCAGATCTCGGAAGCTATGGCACTACTTCCAAGGGCACAACATCATAGTGGTGACTGAGTTCCCCTTGAAGGGAGTCTTGCATAACCCCAACGCGACGGGCCGTGTGGCCGAGTGGGGAATCGAGCTCCATGACTTTTCCCTAGAGTTCGTAGCAACCAAGACCATCAAGGGTCGAGCCTTGGCCGAATTCTTGGTGAAATGGACGTCCTCTGCCTTAGAGGGAGCAGAGGAAGAATCCACCCTTCCCGGGTAGGAGGATCCAAAGTATTGGGGGATGAACTTCGACGGTGCTTTCTCAGTTCAGGGCGCGGGGGCTGGAGTTATTTTTACCTCGCCCACGGGAGATCAAATCTCCTATGTTGTTCAACTCGTCATCACGCACAACAAGGTCTGCAACAACATTGTTGAATATGAATGATTGATGGCAGGGCTAAGGGCCACAATGGCCCTTGGAATCAAGCACTTGATTGTGAGAGGGACTCCTAGTTGGTCATCAACGAGTCGAACACAGATTGCAAGGCCAAGGTGTAACACCCACGATGCGGCTATATCTCCCATGTGTCGGAGCACGACTTAGAGGCATAACCGCATGGTAGGCATGTCGCAAGAGGGGTAATCTTTACACATCGCATGTACTGAATAAGAAAGGGATAAAGAGTTGGATTACAATCGCCACTTCACACAATACAATACATAAATATATCATACATCATCCACAATACAATCAAGGTCCGACTACGGAACCAAAATAAAGAAAGACAACACCAAATGCTAGATCCCCGATCGACCCAACTGGGCTCCTCTACTGATCATCCAGAAAAGACATGAAGTAACGGCCCGAATCCTCGTCGAACTCCCACTTGAGTTCGGTAGCGTCCCCTGCACTGGCATCATCGGCACCTGCATCTGTTTGGAAGTATCTGTGAGTCACAGGGACTCAGCAATCTCACACCCTCACGATCAAGATTGTTTAAACTTAAGTTAGGAAAGGGGGTAGTGAGGTGGAACTGCAACAAATAAGCACTAAGCATATATGGTGGCTAACTTACGCAAATGAGAGTGAGAAGAGAAGCAAAGCATGGTGGAGAAGCTATTAGTGATCAAGAAGTGATCCCGAAGCTACTTACGTTCAAGCATAACACGAGACTGTGTTCTCTTCCCGGACTCCGCCGAAAATAGACCATCGCGGCTACACACACGGTTGATTCATTTTAATTATATTAAGTGTCAAGTTTTCTACAACCGGACATTAACAAATTCCCGTCTGCCCATAACTGCGGGCACGGCTTGGAAAGTTGAAAACCCTGCAGGGATGTCCCAACATAGCCCATCACAAGCTCTCACGGTCAACGAAGGATATTCCTTGTCCCAGGAAGACCCGATCAGACTCGGAATCCCGGTTACAAGACATTTCGACAATGATAAAACAAGTCCAGCAAAGCTTCCCGATGTGCCGACAAATCCGGATAGGAGTTGCACATATCTCGTTCTCAGGGCACACCAGATGAACACTACATACAACTAAAACTAAACCTCAAGTTTCCCTGAGGTGGCGCTGCAAGTGGCTCTGTTTTGGACCAACACTCAGAGGAGCACTTGCCCGGGGGTTTAAAATAAATTTGACCCTTGAGTCCGCGGAAACCAAGGGAAAAAGGCTTAGGTGGCAATTGGTAAAACCAAGGTTAGGCCTTGCTGGAGGAGTTTTATTCAAGGAGAACTGTCAAGGGGTTCACATAACACGCAACCGCGTAAGGAACACAAACTCAAGGAACATAACACCGGTATGACGGAAACTAGGGCGGCAAGAGTGGAACAAAACACCAGGCATAAGGCCGAGCCTTCCACCCTTTACCAAGTATATAGGTGCATTAAAGTAAAAAAGATATAATAATGATATCCCAACAAAAAACATGTTCCAACAAGGAACAACTCCAATCTTCACTTGCAACTAGTAACGCTATAAGAGGGGCTGAGCAAAGCGGTAACATAGCCAAACAACGGTTTGCTAGGACAAGGTGGGTTAGAGATTTGACATGGCAATATGGGAGGCATGATATAGCAAGTAGTAGGTATCGTAGCATGGCAAAAGAGCTGGCAACTAGCAAGCAAAGATAGATGTGATTTCGAGGGCATGGTCATCTTGCCTGCAAAGTTCTTCGAGTTGACGTAAGCTTGATCCTCGTAAGCGTACTCAATGGGTTCCTCGATCATGAACTCGTCTCCCGGCTCTACCCAAGGCAAGAAAACAAGCAAAGGAAACGACAATCAACCACAGTGCAATGCGCAAGCAACATGATGCAAAACATGGCATGATATGCGGGATGTGCTATGCAATGCATATGCGTGCTCCGGAAGTAAAAGATTGAAACAGGCCTCAACTTGGCAAACCAAGTGCCCCGCTGGAAAGATGAGTTGATTTCAGTCGAAATCGATATAAAGATCACCGGATTCGGATGCACGGTTTGCAAATGGCAAGCAATACAAAAATGACACTATCCTGCCATTAACAGCATGATGCCATCTATAATGCAACAAGAAACTAAGCTACTGCACTCTAACATAGCAACAAAGCACATGGCAGTGATCTTCTCAAGATGGTTGACAAAAGATGAACACTGAGCTACGGCTAAATCATACAATAGCAGGTTCAAACAAGCATGGCAAAAATGCAAAAGATAACAGCATCACAGACTTTGTGAAAATACTAACATGTCAGGAAATAACATCAGAAAGCAATGTTTAGAGCAAGATAACAACATGCTACAGGAACAGAACATAGCAACACAAGGCATGGCATGAATCTACTCAAAGCATATAACAAAAATCCCTTACTGACCATAGGCCAAAAAGGATAAGAAGATATGATGGCACCCATGTAAACATAGCAAGTTTCGTTAACAGATTCAGACTTAGCAGAAAACTGGACATGGCATAAACAGAATTACGAAGGCCTCTTTGCGAGCTCGATGCACTCACCACAAGGCATTGAATGACAAACAAAGCATACACCCAGCAATAATACATGTTCAAGAAGGGTAAACAAAGAAAGAACAATCTCATAGCATGCATGGATCAACTACAATAACCTTGGCAAAATTTATTAACATGTAAACAATCTGCCATGAATATTTTATAGCAAAAGTAGAGTAATATTGAGTCATGCTAGGTTACTCCATAAATGCAAACAGGGACATGGATGGATAGAGCACAACCATATGTCCAAATCATCCTTACTGAACATACTCAAAAGAAGCATGGATCACTCTGTAGCAACATGAATACCTGACATAAAAATAACATCAGGGAAATGACTTAGTGAAAATCTAAGTCCCTGAAATGAGCAACATCACGAGAGCTACTTTGCATGCTTGTGCTAGTCACCACATTGATCACAAAAATACATGGAATAAACCCCTGTAAAGATGGCATGGCATAGCCCAAAACACATGTAGAGCTCATGCTCATATCCAGCACACAATAATCATGGCATAAATGACAAATGCTCATAATCTGATAAGAAACAGGAACTAACATTTTATAGCACTCTTGCATCAACTATTTGGGACTCAAGATGGACTCAAACAAGCATGGTGCAACGGAACAAAATGATTAACATTTTGATATATCACACGCCCAAAACGGAGCTACGATGACAGAGTTATGATATGATGAAGAGAGCTTCAGAATGTTAGGGACTTATGGAAAAATCACCTCCGAAATTGCAGATCTAGGGTTTCGGGCGCGTGGATCGAGGTTCGTTAGAGTTGGCCTGGATCTCACTGGAGTTTGGGGAGGAGGTGGCCGGAGTTGTAGGGGACGCCGGAAGAGGCCGGGGACGGGGTCGGCAGTGAGGTGGCAGAGGACGGCGCGGCCCGCGTGGCGCGGTGGCGAAGGACGGCGCTGGTCCATCAT
>NW_024120198.1:0-9128 GCF_003073215.2 Triticum urartu
GGCATGAGCTTGAAAAACCATTTTCAGCTCTTTGAACATCTCATATGCTCCGTGTCTCTCAAAACGCTTTTGGAGCCCCGGTTCTAAGCTGTAAAGCATGCCGCACTGAACGAGGGAGTAATCATCAGCACGTGTCTGCCAAGCGTTCATAACGTCTTGGTTCTGTGGGACGGGTGCGTCACCTAGCGGTGCTTCTAGGACATAATCTTTCTTGGCAGCTATGAGGATGATCCTCAGGTTCCGGACCCAGTCCGTATAGTTGCTGCCATCGTCTTTCAGCTTGGTTTTCTCTAGGAACGCGTTGAAGTTGAGGACAACGTGGGCCATTTGATCTACAAGACATATTGTAAAGATTTGATAAGTTCATGATAATTAAGTTCATCTAATTTAATGAACTCCCACTCAGATGACATCCCTCTAGTCATCTAAGTGATACACGATCCGAGTAACTAGGCCGTGTCCGATCATCACATGAGACGGACTAGTCATCATCGGTGAACATCTTCATGTTGATCGTATCTTCTATACGACTCATGTTCGACCTTTCGGTTCTGTGTTCCGAGGCCATGTCTGTACATGCTAGGCTCGTCAAGTCAACCTAAGTGTATTGCATGTGTAAATCTGTCTTACACCCGTTGTATGTGAACGTTGGAATCTATCACACCCGATCATCACGTGGTGCTTCGAAACAACGAACTGTCGCAACGGTGCACAGTTAGGGGGAACACTTTCTTGAAATTATTATGAGGGATCATCTTATTTACTACCGTCGTTCTAAGTAAACAAGATGCAAAACATGATAAACATCACATGCAATCAAATAATAATAGTGACATGATATGGCCAATATCACATAACTCCTTTGATCTCCATCTTGGGGCTCCATGATCATCTTGTCACCGGCATGACACCATGATCTCCATCATCATGATCTCCATCATGTGTCTCCATGAAGTTGCTCGCCAACTATTACTTCTACTACTATGGCTAACACGTTTAGCAATAAAGTAAAGTAATTTACATGGCGTTTCTCAATGACACGCAGGTCATACAAAAAATAAAGACAACTCCTATGGCTCCTGCCGGTTGTCATACTCATCGACATGCAAGTCGTGATTCCTATTACAATAGCATGAACATCTCATACATCACATATATATCATTCATCATTCATCACAACTTTGGCCATATCACATCACAAAGACACTTGCTGCAAAAACAAGTTAGACGTCCTCTAATTGTTGTTGCAAGTTTTACGTGGCTGCAAAGGGTTCTAGCAAGAACGTTTTCTTACCTACGTGAAAGCCACAACGTGATTTGTCAACTTCTATTTACCCTTCATAAGGACCCTTTTCATCGAATCCGCTCCAACTAAAGTGGGAGAGACAGACACCCGCCAGCCACCTTATGCAACTAGTGCATGTCAGTCGGTGGAACCGGTCTCACGTAAGCGTACGTGTAAGGTTGGTCCGGGCCGCTTCATCCCACAATACTGCTGAAGCAAAATAAGACTAGTAGCGGCAAGAAAGTTGACAACATCTACGCCCACAACAAATTGTGTTCTACTCGTGCAAAGAGAACTACGCATAGACCTAGCTCATGATGCCACTGTTGGGGAACGTTGCAGAAAACAAAAAATTTCCTACGGTTTCACCAAGATCCATCTATGAGTTCATCTAGCAACGAGTGATCGGATTGCATCTACATACCTTTGTAGATCACGCGCGGAAGCGTTCAAAGAACGGGGATGAGGAAGTCGTACTCGACGTGATCCAAATCACCGGAGATCCTAGCGCCGAACGGACGGCACCTCCGTTCAACACACGTACGGTCAGCGTGACGTCTCCTCCTTCTTGATCCAGCAAGGGGGAAGGAGAGGTTGATGAAGATCCAGCAACACGACGGCGTGGTGGTGGATGCATCACCTGCACCGCAGCAGGGCTTCGCCAAGCCTCTATGGAGGAGGAGGTCTTGGAGGGGAGAGGGAGGCGCCAGGGGCATGGGTGCGGCTGCCCTCCCTCCCCCCTCTATATATAGGGTCCCCAAGGGGGGGCGCCGGCCCTGGAGATCCAATCTCCCAAGGGGTCGGCGGCCAAGGGGGGTGGAGTGCCCCCCAAGGCAAGTGGGGCGCCCCCCACCCTAGGGTTCCCAACCCTAGGCGCAGGGGGAAGGCCCAAGGGGGGCGCACCAGCCCACTAGGGGCTGGTTCCCCTCCCACTTCAGCCCATGGGGCCCTCCGGGATAGGTGGCCCCACCCGGTGGACCCCCGGGACCCTTCCGGTGGTCCCGGTACAATACCGGTGACCCCGAAACTTGTCCCGATGGCCGAAATAGCACTTCCTATATATAATTCTTTACCTCCGGACCATTCCGGAACTCCTCGTGACGTCCGGGATCTCATCCGGGACTCCGAACAACTTTCGGGTTACTGCATATACATATCTCTACAACCCTAGCGTCACCGAACCTTAAGTGTGTAGACCCTACGGGTTCGGGAGACATGTAGACATGACCGAGATGGCTCTCCGGTCAATAACCAACAGCGGGATCTGGATACCCATGTTGGCTCCCACATGCTCCTCGATGATCTCATCGGATGAACCATGATGTCGAGGATTCAACGCAACCCCGTATACAATTCCCTTTGTCAATCGGTACGTTACTTGCCCGAGATTCGATCGTCGGTATCCCAATACCTCGTTCAATCTCGTTACCGGCAAGTCACTTTACTCGTACCGTAATGCATGATCCCGTGACCAGACACTTGGTCACTTTGAGCTCATTATGATGATGCATTACCGAGTGGGCCCAGAGATACCTCTCCGTCATACGGAGTGACAAATCCCAGTCTTGATCCGTGTCAACCCAACAGACACTTTCGGAGATACCCGTAGTATACCTTTATAGTCACCCAGTTACGTTGTGACGTTTGGTACACCCAAAGCACTCCTACGGTATCCGGGAGTTACACGATCTCATGGTCTAAGGAAAAGATACTTGACATTGGAAAAACTCTAGCAAACGAACTATACGATCTTGTGCTATGTTTAGGATTGGGTCTTGTCCATCACATCATTCTCCTAATGATGTGATCCCGTTATCAATGACATCCCCATGTCCATAGCCAGGAAACCATGACTATCTGTTGATCAACGAGCTAGTCAACTAGAGGCTCACTAGGGACACATTGTGGTCTATGTATTCACACATGTATTATGATTTCCGGATAATACAATTAAAGCATGAATAATAGCAATTATCATGAACAAGGAAATATAATAATCATTTTATTATTGCCTCTAGGGCATATTTCCAACACCAGACCCTGCGCCATAGGATTTAGACTGGCGGCTGACCTCTCTGTTGTGCCTAGGTAGGGCTGCGACATGTTGATCTTCCGAGGCCGGGCATGACCCAGGAAAGTGTGTCCGGACAAAGGGGATCGAGCGTGTTGGGAAATGTGGTGCACCCCTGCAGGGAAGTTAATCTATTCGAATAGCTATGATCTTCGGTAACAGGACGACTTGGAGTTGTACCTTGACCTTATGACAACTAGAACCGGATACTTAATAAAACACACCCTTCCAAGTGCCAGATACAACCCGGTGGTCGCTCTCTAACAGGGCGACGAGGAGGATCGCCGGTAGGATTATGCTATGCGATGCTACTTGGTGAACTTACCATCTACTCTCTTCCTACTTCTGCAAGATGGAGGTGGCCAGAAGCGTAGTCTTCGATAGGACTAGCTATCCCCCTCTTATTCCGGCATTCTGCAGTTAGTCCACATATGATACCCTTATTCCATTTGATACCAATGCATACATATGTAGTGTAGCTCCTTGCTTGCGAGTACTTTGGATGAGTACTCACGGTTGCTTTGCTCCCTCTTTTCCCCCTTTCTATACCCGATTGCTGCGACCAGATTGGAGCCCAGGAGCCAGACGCCACCGTCGACGACGACTACTACTACTTCGGGAGGTGCCTACTACTACGTGCAGCCCGCTGACATGACCAGGAGTAGTTTAGGAGGATCCCAGGCAGGAGGCCTGCGCCTCTTTCGATATGTATCCCAGTTTGTGCTAGCCTTCTTAAGGCAAACTTGTTTAACTTATGTCTGTACTCAGATATTGTTGCTTCCGCTGACTCGTCTATGATCGAGCTCTTGTATTCGAGCCCTCGAGGCCCCTGGCTTGTAATATGATGCTTGTATGACTTATTTTTATTTGTAGAGTTGTGTTGTGATATCTTCCCGTGAGTCCCTGATCTTGATCGTACACGTTTGCGTGTATGATTAGTGTATGATTGAATCGGGGGCGTCACAAGTTGGTATCAGAGCCGACTGCCTGTAGGAATCCCCCTTTCCAACTCCTTGGCCGAAGTTGAGTCTAGTCATTGCAAAACTTTTACTAACATGGCTGTGTGCCTTAGGCCCACGTCGCCATTGGGTGGTATTAGGATCTTTTACTCCTCATCTACTCTGGGACTCTGATCTCTCTTCTATACGGGTTAAATGATTTTGCTAAAAACAAAACTAACTTTAGGTTCTCGAAAATACTTTCTCCCGGAGAGCCCTCACTCCAGATGGTCGCTTGCTACACCAGAAGATTCTGAAGATACTCTCTATAGTTCTCTCGAGACTTTGTGCCCACTTCTTTTGCAATTCCCTACCACCGAAATATCCCTATGGGTAAATACATACACCTGTTGTTCTTACTTTTGTTCTCAGTTGATCTTGTTATTACAAGATACCCTGAAATTATCTCTATTTGATCTGAGCATACTTGGTGCCTACTGCCTTGCAGTTCTTTGTCACTTGAATACCCCTACGGATAATTCCTCGCTCTTACCGAGTATCCGCTCATCCCCAGTTGTTCGTGTGTTTCACAAAATTCTTCGAAATACTATTGGACCTTTCAAGAATCCTCATTAGCCTATGGCTCTTGAAATGCTTGTCTACCTGCATTCTGGTTAATTCCAAATGACTAGCAATATTCATGGATGTCCTTTGCCTTTATCATCTTGGGTCCCTTGATTCAATATGTTGCGAATGTTGCAATCCTTAATCAGATCGTAGAATTCATCCTTTCGGCTCAGACGTCATTTTAAACATGAGCTGGATCTCATCCAATCAAATTGCCATCGATTGTACCCCTAAGCCTACTCAACTTATCCATCCTTGATCAGAGTGTTGCTTCTGATCCCTTGATTTTGAAATCATAATTCCTTTGCAATTAAACTTTGAATTAGTCATTTGCTTCTATAATCCAATACCTTCGCATTGTTTCTTCATCTGGTTGTGTGCCGATGCTCACATCAGCTCCAGTATGGACCGTCGGATCATTTGTTGAAATATCATCCGACAGCGTCCTTCGTATACAAAAACCTCGAGAAGTTCTTTCCCTGATACCTAATGCCTTAGGAAAATTGTATCCTTTATTTTTGTTAACCAGGCTCTACTATCGAGCTTGTGTTATTTACTATTGAAGCTTGTGGTATATGTTTCCACGATACCCTAACGGGTTGAACCTATGCCTTCCTTAATATGTGTGAACTCGAAAGTTTTCACGAGTCATACTCTTCTGGTGTTTTGCTAGATAAAAATTTCAACACTACAACTTCTTCGAAAGTGAGAAGTGAATGAAAGGTTATGCATTGGAGAAGTGGGAGTCGACCATGAACTTTGTGTTCATGCCCATGGACACGATGTAGATCATATCATGGAAGCTTCTCTTATATTAATTATTACCTTCGTATAAGTTCATCTTATATCTGGGATCTAGTCTTTTGCAATCGTGGTTCTGACCATGATTGTTCTCCTTTGATTCCATCTCTCAGACAAGTTAAAGTACTTGTCTTCTGCAGATCATTTCACCTGTTCAGCCTCTACTTTGATCAATCATCGAGTGTTACCCCCTAGCATCTCGAGATTATCACGGCACCACATAACTTCTTATGAGTTCTTCATCAAGTACTACCTTCTCACCGATTCCAATTTTCCTGGATTCTGAGTAGTTAGTCACTCAAGTACACCGATAACTAAATCGCGTCTATTCTACGATTCAACAAATCTTAGCAATCTTCTTTGCTTACGAGTTTAATAATCATTTACGTCATTCCTAGTCTGCTTGGCTATACCCTTGTCATGCTGATTTTTAACTGTGCTACCTGGTCCTTCTTCCCGGAGCAAAAATTTCGATGATGAGCTAATCTTATGTCGATCTTCCTCGTCATAACAATTGTCCTTGAACAACAAGCTTGATTTCAAGTTTGTGTCGTACCTATGGTTTCAATAACTTTCGCTTCATCATTCCGTTGACTTGATGTCATCGCTGATCGGTTACATCTTCTTGAAACCTCTCGACAAATGTGTCGCGATCATCATGAACGTTCTAAGCTCTTCCAAGATATCAATCGAACTCATGATGAAAAATACCTTCCTTGCCCCTCGATGAATTGCGTGATCATCGACAACATTATTGCCTTCCCTCCGACACAAACTTGTTCATGTTTTGTGTTGTACCTTGAGTTCCTTGCTATCCGGCTTATGTTGTGTTCTACCTTTGAGTATTACCATCTTTGATGTCAAGGATATTGTGAGAATTGCTCCACCCATCATTCCTTGAAATATTAATACTTCTCGCCATCTCCGTTCATTTCCTGGTCCCTGTGTTGTTTCTAACCGGAATACCGACAATTGAACTATGATGTGAATTCGAAACTTCTAGCAGCCCCATTTGCTTTGTAGTCAATGGTCGATAGTTTCATTCTTTGTGTATTGGTTATCAAATCACCATACTAACATTGATCATGCTACCTAAGCCCATATTTCGGGTGCACCTTTCAACCAGTGTTTCTCGGGGATGTTCTCCCCGGGCATACATCATTATATCATTTGATCTGACAAATGATTATCTCCTGTTTCACATAATTGTAGAAATCCATCTTTTTGGAAATCTCAACGAATTTTCGCTGAGTCGATCAGCCTCCTCCCCACCCTCTCCTTGATTTAATGATGAACTCTTGTTTCAGAACTCGCTTCCATAGTTCATTTCCCGATAATCTTACAATGGCATCTCGCCAATTTGTGTCGTACCTTTTTCTTGTGAGGCATCCTGAGTCTGAGGTATCCTGACACCAACCAGAACTGAATTTGTGTCAGATATGATGGTGGGAACATATTTCCACGAGTAATAACAATGGTCTTTATATGACTCGGTAAGGTGATAACGTGCCTAGCACACCTGGCCGGAGGACCTATTATTACCGTTTCCTTTTTAGCAAGGCTATCCTTTTTTCCATGAGGAAATTGTAAGACTTATTCTACAAGCCGTTCCTGATGGATCCTTTGTGTTTCTAAAGTCCGATCTTCACCTGAAGACCATGCCAATGCTATCTCAAAGCATGTCTATGGTACTCCGATTTTCAACAAGAACATTTGAAGCCCAATGCTAAATGTTTCGTGCTCAATTATCCAAACACCGTTGTATGGGAAATGTCAGGAAATTTCTCTCCCCGTACCTAAAGAGTTTTCTACAATATATCCTGTCATGGATATCATGCTCTGCTTGTCCTTGGGAAGGATATATCCCTGAAATATGTGTTTAAACACATTTTCCTTTCCATTGTTCTGTTTAAATCTGATGGTCACCTTTTCCTTTCCATTGTTTTGTTTAACCTTATTGGTGATCTATATGATCTAAGCAGTAATATTCTCCTGCTTAAGTAAACACCATGGTGTACAACTCGGTCAGTAAGACCCTATTACTATTGTTGATGATATTCCGATAACCACCGATGGACGAGAACCTTGCCTATTGGCCTGCCTCGTTTCGACGAGCAGGAAAATGGTTCTCTTCGTCCCTCGACCTTGGTACCAACGTTGTTGCCAACATAATTGACAGGCTATCCTCTGACATACCTTGCTATCTTGACTGTGCACCTGATAGCGTTTTCCTGTTTTCAACCCACATGGTGGGCCCATAACCCACAGGTCCCAAGATCGAAACCTGACTCTCCTATACACCCCCGGTTCCCAAAGCTATTCCTCGTGTGTCGCCTCATATGTAATTCACGAGCCACCTTCCGATGAGATCATCAATTCTGGTATCAGACGCAATACTTATTCTCGTTGCTTTGGGACCCTTTTCACACTTTGTTTAGGCATCGAACGATTGCCTACCCGCTCGAAACTTCTCATGGTACCTCCTTACCTTGCTCTCGGAAATTTCTTAAGTTTCAATTCGAGAGTTACTTTCCGCCACCTTCCCTGATATTATCTACCCAATAAGCAACCTTGTAGTGTACAGTTCCTCCGAACATACCCCTTAACCTTTTCGTAAGTACGAGGGAACTTCCGTAGAAAAGATGATGACGTCATCATGATGGCCTGAAACAGAGGAATGAAGACATCAATGTAATGGATCGACCTCTTCGAGAAGAGCAACCATGACTGAGAAGATTCGTTAGAATTTCGTAACCAAACATTTCCCCCTTCTCCATCTCTTAAATCTCAGGACGAGATTTCTTGTAGTGGAGGAGAATTGTGACGCCCGGATAATTAAGCTACAGTAATCCCACGTTAACGATGCCACATCACCTCGGATTATTGTTGCTAATCTCGCATTAGTTCGAAACCGATTCAAAAATCAAAATTCAAAATCAAGTCAAACGATAAAAGTTTTCAAACATTCGAACTAAAATGTTCTGGGTGTGGAAAAGAAATCATAAGTAGTATTGGTGGAGAAATCATATTCACATAAAAGGTTTAAGTGCACACAAATAAATAAAACAGTAGCCGAAAACAATTATTAAATGCATATAAATAGTAAACAAATACAAACATATTTATTTAAGTGCCAAATTATTTGTAGAAGGTGGATTAATTATAAATACTAATTTAGGGGCTAGTGTTGTATTTTTAACTAAAAAGAAAAATAAAAATACAGTAGAAAATATAAAACATAAAAGGAAAAGAAAACATAATAAGCAAAAGAACAAAAAAAATTATGTAGAAGGCCCCCAACCCACCCCTCGATGGGCCTTGGCCCAGCTAGCCGCCGAGCTGGCCGGCCCACCCGGCGCCCCCTTCATCGCAGTCTAAAAACTGAATAAAATTAATAAGAAATTCA
>NW_024120200.1:0-12741 GCF_003073215.2 Triticum urartu
CCCCCCTTTCCTTCCTCTCCTCTCTTCCTTCCTTCCCCCTCTCCTACTTGGACAAGGAAAGGGAGGGGAGTCCTACACCCGGTAGGAGTAGGACTCCTCCTGCGTGCCTCCTACTAGGGCCGGCCGCACCCACCCTTGGCTCCTTTATATACGGGGGCAGGGGGCACCCTAGGACACACAAGTTGATCTTCGTGATCATTCCTTAGCCGTGTGCGGTGCCCCCTCCATGATATTACACCTCGATCATATTGTAGCGGTGCTTAGGCGAATCCCTGCGACGGTTAAACATCAAGATCGTCACCACGCCGTCATGCTGACGAAACTCCTCCCCGAAGCTTTGCTGGATCAGAGCCCGGGGTGCGTCATCGAGCTGTACGTGTGTTAAGAACTCGGAGGTGCCGGAGTAACGGTGCTTGGATCGGTTGGACCGGGAGGACGTACGACTACTTCCTCTATGTTGCGTCAACGCTTCCGCTTCGGTCTACGAGGGTACGTAGATCACACTCTCCCCTCGTTGCTATGCATCACCATGATCTTGCATGTGCGTAGGAATTTTTTTGAAATTACTACGTTCCCCAACACCATCAGAGACTCGAGATCATTCTGAAGCATTGTCCTTGGCCAGAGCGATGAGTCGATGCGTGAAACTGCAACCTTCAAACGGGCAAGATAACTTGTAACATTGGCGACGCGATATTCCAGTCGAAGCACATTCATGGCAGCCTCGTCACCGACTGGAGAAAGGATAGGGTCCAAGCCTATCTTGACCCATCCAGTCTCCTCTTCAAAGTTTTGGCAGAATTCTGCAGAGTCAAGGAGTTAATGAGTCGACTGGTCGGGTCCAACTTGCAAACAGTAAAACAGTCGAGTAAAAAAGAGGTACCTTCAAGTATAAGAAAGAGTTTCTTGGCAAGAGCTTTCAGATAAGCCTCCAAATCGTTCCTCCTGCGAGTCATGCTCTCCAGCTGGTCGGTCAGAGCCACTTTATCTTTTTTCAAACGAGTCACCTCTCGATTGGATTCAGTGAGAGATGACTTCAGCTTGTTGATTTCTTCCTCCAGTGCTCCGACCGAAGCCAGTTTCTAGTCAGCAAGGGCAGTCTTCTCCTGAGCCTCCTTCTGCGCAGCTGCAAGGTCCAGATCCTTCTTCTCCAGGGCCAACCTCATTTTCTATGCAAAAAACACATTTAGATCAAATAGAAGAATGCAGAGATAACTTGAGGGATGGTCAAGATAAGCAGTCGACAGGCTGTTACCTTCCATACCGGCGACTTCATCTTGAGCCTTCTTCAAGTTCTGCTGAGCCAACTCCAGGTCAAGGTTGAGTTTCCTTTGCTTGTCCTCAAATTCGGCGAACTTGGAGATAAGCGTACAAGATTTCTACAATGAGTAAAATACATATCAATCAACAAGATCAAGGATTATTTATTTCCGAATGAATAAAACTTCAAGACTACTCAGACCTCAACCGACTGCCAGCAGTCGACTGCGGTCTTGGGGACTACACCCAGTGGGTGCACTAAGCGTGCCCCCACTGGTTCGGATTCCACTCGGCTGGTCCACCCAGGCCAAGTAAAAAAAGAGAGAAAGAAGTTCTCAGACCCCAACCGATTGCCAGCAGTCAACCACGGTCTCGGGGACTACACCCAGTGGGTGCACTTGGCGTGCTCCCACTGGTTCGGATTCCACTCGACTACACCCAGTGGGTGTACAATCTCGAAGTGCAAGACAATGAAAGATTGCGTGAAGGAAAATATCCGGGTAACATATCCTAAAAGAACAAATTCAGTCGGAAGTTGACTTACCTGGACATTGGCTCAAAGAGCCGCGCTGGCGTCATAAGCAGCCTGACTGTTTTCGTGCACCGCCTTCACCCGCTCCATCATTCTGCCAGCCTGACGAATAGCCTCTACAGCGGCGTCCGACTGGCTTTCTGGAACATGATGAGTACCAAAGAAGGGGACAGACGGTCTAGACACAGCGGCTTGGAGATCCGAGGCATGAGGTTGGATGGTTGAAGCGAGCTCTGGAGCAGTCGAGGATGCGGCACGCACACTCGACACTGGGTCAGCAAAGGTTATAGAAACCTTACTCACATCTTCGTGCCGTTGAACTACTCGCTCCGTCGTCGGCTCTGACTGGGATGTCTTGCTAGTTGTTGCCTTCCTCTTCCTGGGCCTCAGCGGCACGTCCTCGTCATCATCCAGAAGCTCAATGACTTTGAGAGGGGCTGCAAAGAAATCAGTCGACCCTAAATGAGTCGCTGGAATTTAACCAACTATACAATCGAGAACAAGATCACGAGGATTGTACCCGGGTTGGAGGTGACCGCATCTTCCATATCCTCATCTTCATACTGGCGGGTGGAAGTCCCAGAAGTAGCAGCACTACAAATTTCAGAATTCAGTCGGTCATGTTTGATGAAATGAGTCGACTCAAATCCAGATTCATACTAAAACAAGAAATCAAGTCCAACTAATACCCGGAAGCAATGGGGATGACAACTTTGATCTTCGGCAAGGCCTTTGGTGGTTTGGACGGCGTAGCTTTCGGTTGCTTCGACGCCTTTTCAGTCGGCGCTGGAGAAGATGTTCGAGGGCGCTTCGATGACTGCCCAGTTTGCACGGTCGCTTTGCCGCGGGCACTTGCTGGATCATGAGAAAACTTGGATCGTTTTTCCCTATGAGGAGGGGAGTCGACCTCTTCTTCATCACTCGGGTCGTCGCTGTCCTCGTCCTCTTCGTCGTCAGAGTGCCACTCGCCGCTTTCACCTCCACTCACTTCCCCCTTTGGGTCTTGCTCCTGCTCCCCGTTGGGCATCGAGTACATCTCAGTGAGGGCCTATAAGACAACAACCAAGATAGGAGACAGTCGGATGACAGCAAACAACTAATTGATAAATCAAGAAGACACTCGACCACTTGGAGTCATACCTTGTCGGTTTCGTACGAGTTGTTGAGCGGAGGAATCCTCCAAGATCCCCTGGGGTTGTCCTTGTTGCCAGTGATGCTCTTCAGCCACCCTTCCAACGTGGCATCGTCGACTTCCTCTGGATGGATCCGAGTGGTGTCGTCGATGCCCGAATACATCCACATCGGACTTGAAGGGGTTGGATGCGTCGCCTGAGGAAGACCTCCAACAGATCCATACCGGTTACCCCATCACAGACAAGCTGAACTACTCACTCAACCAGCACTTTCACTTGCGCCTTCTCCTCTGGGATCACTTTCAAAGCAGAGGGCTTCTCCACTCGGGCCATGGAAAAGGGGGGAAGTCCAGTCAACTGACCGGGAGTCGGCTGGTCCTTGCAGTAGAACCAGGTCGACTGCCACCCTCAGACCGACTCAGGAAGGATCATGGCTGGGAAAGTACTTTTACTCCTCATCTGAATCCCAAGACCCCCGCACATCTGAATCACTTGCGTCATCTCATCACTCCGGTTGGCCTTCTTGACCGACTGAGAACGGCATGTGAATATGTGCTTGAAGAGCCCCCAGTGTGGCCGACAACCCAGGAAGCTCTCACACATGGACACAAAAGCAGCGAGGTACACAATGGTATTCGGAGTAAAGTGGTGGAGTTGCGCCCCGAAGAAGTTCAAAAAACCTCAAAAGAAAGGGTGGGGAGGCAAGGAAAACCCGCGGTCGACATGAGTAGCGAGGAGAACGCGCTCACCCTCCTCTGGCTGCGGCTCGGTCTCATTCCCTGAGAGTCGCGTCGATTCATGGGGGATCAGGCCCCCTCGACCAGGTCATTGATGTCGTCCTGGCGGATCGTCGAGCGGATCCAGTCACCCTGGATCCAGCCCGGCGGCATGCCGACCCTCGAAGAAGATCCGCCCCGGCCAGACTTCTTCCCCTTCGCCTTTGCCGTCGCCTTCTTCGCGCGCTCCAATGCCACCGTCTTCTCCTTCCTCATCGCGGCAAGCAGAGCTCAAACGGGGCGGCGGCACTGGAGCAGGAGCAGATGCAGCGGAGAAAACTGAGAGGGAAAGACAAGAACGAAGACGCACTGTTCAAAGAAAACCCCAGCCCGACGCCTTATATGGGGCCACTTCCGAGTGGCTGACCTATGGGTCCGGACGACCCAATCAAATCCCGCAATAGTCGTGCGCGAGGTACGTGGCGAAAAAGGTGGCGCAGTGATCGAGGCGGCCGCACCTAATCCCTTCCAATTACTGCGGCCTCCCCCATCTCACGCGCTTCCCCAAAATCCAAATCCCATGATATCCGCGCACAGCAGGGCAATCTGTCAGACGGAATATCTTCTCCATACCAGTACTCAAGGCATCATAGTAAAGTTCACTCGGCAGATTCAAGAATGGATCAAGGCGACTGAAAAGGAGTTGAGATCATTGTGGTTGTTCGCTTGGTCACGATAAGCCACTACCGGAGCACAAAAATTGAATTGGAGAAATTCTCAACTCCTTCTCCACTCAAGCCCCGAACCATTCGGGGGCTAATGATGAAGCTATGTACCTAGGGTAGGGTCATAGGCCTGACCTAGACTACCTCCCCAAGGACATCACCCTAAAGCCAGCAGCATTCAAAGGGTACCATCATCCACTCGACCAGAGACATTCCACTCGGAAAAATCAATGTCACTCGACCGTCACAGAAGTCACTCGACAAACAGAAGATCTGAAGCCACTATACACAGCAACGGTCAGGCATTTACTCATAGCCTTAACTACCATTTATAGCACTTTAATATGGACGTTACCTGTAACGCTCCACCTTTATGTACATTGAACCTCGCATAACGGAGGGGAGCTGGGGTCCTGGCACACTCTATATAAGCCACCCCCTCCTCCAGGACAGGGGTTCGCATCTTTTGTAAACACGCACACATATAATCCAGTCGACCGCCCCAGGGCATCGAGACGTAGGGCTATTACTTCCTCCGAGAAGGGCATGAACTCGTAAACTCGTGTGTACAACTACTCCATAGCTAGGATCTTGCCTCTTCATACCTACCCCCCATTCTACTGTCAGTCTTAGAACCACGACAGCAGCCTCCGGGAACCGACTACGAAGCTCTAAGTAGTCCTCCCACGACGCCAATGATATTGGTTGTGACGCCCACTTGATCAACACTTGAGGTATCTTGCCCGCTCCCCTGGTGACGACTCGACATGCCCAGACTTGTTTCGGGATGGCTGGCACGGAGTGCTCTTTGGGCGGTGCAGGCAAGTCCGGTTCCACCGTGGTTGCTGGTGGTAGAGCTTCGCGAATAAGTGATACATGGAACACCGGATGGACGTTGCTCAACTCTGGAAGTTGCAGACGATAGGCAAGACCAAGGTAGCGGAAGGATAGTTTATGATTAGCGCGTTCTGCAACTAAAACCTGGACATAAGGCTGGAGCTTGACGAACACCCAATCCCACACTGTGAACTCACGCTCAGACTGGTGCTTGTCTGCTTGGTCCTTCATACACTGACGAGCTCGTTCTAGGTGTTGTTTGAGCAAGTCCGTCACAAAGGGCACGTTCATGCATCCAAACTGAGAGGTCCGGCGGAGCAGCTGCAGATGCATCCAGGATGCCAAAATGTCGTGGAGGCTGGCCATAGAACATTTCAAAAGGCACATATGGTGGGAAAAGATCCAGACACATATGGCCATTCAAATATATTTGATCATGAATTATTATTGTTGACAATTATCTCTATGATAAATAAGTTGGGACGCGAAACATTAAGCCTGTGTAAAATGCGAATGGACTCAGGTCTAGCAACATGGGCATATGTCTCACCATAGTCCATACCTTTGACTTGAGTGTAGCCTTGAGCAACGAGACGAGACTTGTTGCGCACCACTTGTCCATCCTCATCTTGCTTATTCCGGAACTCCCATTTTGTTACAGTGATGTTTTGATCATCCTTGGGCTTCTCAACCAATGTCCATACTTGGTTTCTCTCAAAGTTGTGTAGCTCTTCGTGCATAACATTTATCCAATCCGGATCTTCAAGTGCTTCTTCCACCTTCATAGGTTTAATGCTAGAGATGAACGAGCAATGTTCACAAAATTTAGCTAAACGAGTTTTTGAGCAAGTGATTCTCCCGGAGTTGATGACGTCGAGGATTTGCTCAACAGGATGATTCTTTGTGACTCTTGCTCTAACTCATGAGAGCTTTTACTTGGGTTGTGGTGGAACATCCGCATCTTCTTCTTCCTCCTCCTCTTCATTGTTATTGGCGTTGTTGTTCGCTTGTGGAGCTAGAGAAGGAGGTCGGGGTGGATCATCTTGTTGTACTTCCTCATTTCCTGCGTCTTGACGAGTTTCACTTGTGGATGCCTCCATGTCAACTTGTGGTTCACCTTGATGTGAAGTTGAGGCTTCCACTTGAATGGACTAAGTGTTCTCCTTCACCTCCGTTGGACGAGTTTTGCCAATAGATAGATCTTGAATTGCTTCCGATGGATCTCTGTCTCCTATATCAATTGACAGTTGCTCTACTTGCGAGCCGTTAGATTCATCAAACTTCACATCTACCGTCTCTTCAACTTTTTGGGTTAAATTATTTTAGACACGGTAAGTGTGAGAGTTTGAGTCATAACCGAGTAGAAAACCTTCATGAGATTTAGGAGCAAATTTTGAATGACGATGCTTATAAAAAATGTAACATTTTGAGCCACATACTTGAAAGTATCCAGCTTGGGGTTTGTTACCGATGAGTAGCTCGTATGCCGTTTTACCAAGAAGCTTGTGAAGGTAAAGACGACTTGTACCATGACAAGTTGTCTCAACCGCTTCCGTCCAAAAGTGTTTTGGCATCTTGTATTCATCCATCATCGTTCTCGCCATCTCGATGAGGGTACATTCTTCCTCTCAACAACTCCATTGTGTTGAGGCATGTACGTAGCCGAGAACTCATGTGAGATGCCTTGTTCGTCAAGAAAGGTATCCACATTGGCGTTCCTGAACTATGTTCCGTTATCACTTTGAACCTTCTTCATCTTCACTTCATATTGATTTGGGCCTTCCTGGCAAAGTTCTTGAAGATCTTTTGTACCTGCGATTTTTCATCAAGAAAGAACACCCACGTAAATAGGAAAAAAAATAATCAACAATGACCAATCTGAAAGAGTTACCACCAACACTCTTGTAGGCATCGGGACCAAATAGATCCATATGAAGTAGATCAACTGGTCTTCTCGTCGTCATGATGTTCTTCACGGGATGACTCCCTCCAACTTGTTTTCCTGCTTGGCAAGCACTACAAAGTCTATTCTTGTCAAATATAACATATTTAACACCAAGGATATGATCACCTTTAAAGATCTTATCAAGATTTTGCATGCCAACATGTCCTAGTCTTCTATGCCATAGCCAACCTCTAGAATATTTTGCAATAAGACAAGCGCGAGGTTGGGCTCTTTTAATAAAATCAACAATGTATAGATCACCTCTACAAATACCAACAAAGACCGTATTATGATTATCTCGACGAAACACCTGGCAATCTACTTCGGTAAATAGAACACTGAAACCAAAATCGGCTAGTCTAGATATGGAAAGAAGATTGTAACCAAGAGATTCAACGAGCATAACATTTTGAATATCAATGGATATGGCCACCTTACCAGGGCCAAGTATCTTACCCTTGGAGTTATCTCCAAAAGTCACATACTTGCGTGGACCATCATTTTTAGTAAGCTCACGGAACATGTCTTTATCTCCGGTCATGTGATCGGTACATCCACTATCAAGAATCCACTCTTTTCCTTCGGCCATGTAGTCTCAAAGATTTTCCATGAGACTAAGATTTCTTATAGTCTTCTCATATTCGATGTCGAATTCTTTGTCCTCATCACAATAGCCATGCTCAACATCGTCATCATCATGCATATGATCATCACCTAGGTCAAGTGATTCTTTAGATTTATGACCATGACAATGTGCAAGTTTTTGAATTCTAATGGTTTTCATGATTATGTTGCTAATGGTTCCAACATCACCCTTAGCATGCATAAGATCACGGAGTTTAAATAGACATTCATCAAACTTAGGATCACTAGGCTTCATTTTATGAAAGGCAATGGACTTAAGGAGGATTTTATTTAGATTCTTCAAGGAATAATTTGGAAAGCGCCCCTCAAGGTAATTCCATATAGTGTATGCGCATCCAAAGTTTTGCAAGCAAACAAGCACATTTCTAGGTAATCCCCTAATGATAAGATTGACCGTCCTAAGATTACGAACCATGTCAAAATACTCATCGGGGGTAGGATGCAAAGGATCAATGGGGGCACATAAGCTAAAAATAATACTTGCTAAAATTATATTCATTGAAGATCTCACGCATTTTAGTTTCCCAAGAACCATAAAATTCCCCATCAAGGATATAGTCACTCCATCTAATACTCCCGAACATAGACTCATCCATCTTCCTCAAATGGTGATTAAACCAAAGCAATGGAGACCAACGCTCGGATACCAATTTAAAGATCAAGAAGAGGGGTCTGGAGGGGATGATTAGACCCTTAACAAGTAAAATTAGCAGTTTTTACAATTCTTCAAGTTAAGGATGAGTTTAGCACATGTTAAAGGGCACACAATACATTTTACACAAGCATGACAAGAGTATAGGCAACAGAAAGAGTAAAGCATGCAAGTGCAAGAATGTATAGGAATGGAAATTGGAGAAGGCAAACGCAATGGAGAGGCGGAGATTTTTGGCGTTGTTCTGATAGGTGGTACTATCGTACGTCCATATTGATGGAGACTTCAACCCACGAAGGGTAACGTCTGCGCGAGTCCACCGAGGGCTCCACCCACGAAGGGTCCACGAAGAAGCAACCTTGTCTATCCCACCATAGCCATCGTTCATGAAGGACTTGCCTCAATCGGGTAGATCTTCATGAAGTAGGCGATCTCCTTGCCCTTACAAACTTCTTGGTTCAACTCCACATCATGTCGGAGGCTCCCAAGCGACACCTAACCAATCTAGGAGACGCCACTCTCCAAAAGGTAATAGATGGTGTGTTGACGATGAACTCCTTACTCTTGTGCTTCAAATGATAGTCCCTCCAACAATCAACTCTCTCTCACACATATTTGACTATGGTGGAAGAAGGATTTGATTGAAAAGCAACTTGGAGAAGGTTAGAAATCAAGATTCAAATGGTAGGATTGGAATATCTTGATCTCAACGCATGAGCAGGTGGTTCTCTCTCAGAAAACGAATGGTGGAAGTCTAGCTTCGTTCTAATGGCTGGGTAAGAGGGGTGGAGGGGTACATATAGCCTCCACACGAAATCCAACCATTACACACATTTGACCAAACTCGGTGGCACCGACTGAAATTCTCGGTGAGATCGACCTGTGCAAAAAATATGAACGTTGGAGGTCTTGGTAGGACCGACTATACCATCTCGGTGAGACCGAAGTGCAATGGAAAAGGCAGAGCCATTTGGTGATTCCAATCAGTTTCACTTGGTGATTCCGAGATGAAGCGATTTCATCACAGAAACTTGGCACGGCCATCTCGGTGGGACCGAGAGCCGTTTCGGTCAGATCGAAATGTTAGAGTTTGTCTGTGGCAGTGTCTAGATGAACTCGGTGGGTCTGGATAGGTAGAGTTTGGTGGGACCAAGTTGGCTTGAAAGGGTATTGGACATATTTGGATAGAAAAAGTAGTTGAGGGTTTGAAGCAATATCACTAAGCACTTGAGCGACTAGATCATTATCAAAACCTCATCTCCTTTTAATAGTATATTGGCTTTCCTATGGACTCAATATGATCTTGGATCACTTAACTAAAAATGAAGAGTCTTGAGCTTTTGCCAATTCATGTCCTTACATTTTGAAGGGGTCCATATGCTCGCTTCCTAGCCATGCCACTATTGAACTTGTCTGAGATATGCTAGATAAAATGTCAGTCCAACAAAAGATATGCTGACATTAATTACCAAAACCACCAAAGGAGCAAATGTGCTTTCAGCTTTGTGTAATTTGTCCCGATTGATGGACTTGAGAAGGATTGAAGCCCGGAAGACTTACTTGGAGAAGTAGTGTAACCATCCATCCAAGCATCGCTCCTACGGGGACTAAAACCCCTAACATATCTACTAGCTGGAGCCTTTCAGTCGGATCGTCGCTCCCGAGGCACCAAGATTCCCGCCCTGCCACTGGTCGCCGGAGCGGCCAGCGCAGGGGTGACGAATCCGTGGGCTCGCCGACGGAGATCGACGGAAGGAAGACGCTGCCCTAGCCGCCTTGCGAGAAGGGAAACAAAGACTACTCACTTCAAGGAGTAAAGATTAATGTGCACCCAATGCTCCTTCTTATAAGATCTCGAGCGGAACTCTTCCTTTTTCCGAGAATTTCACAGTAATTTTGTTTTTGTTGAAGAAGAAGAAACGGCGTTCATCACTCGAACCTACTTTACGCAATTCGGTCGAGTCCTTTAGCCCGACCAAACACATAGGGCTGGGATGGTTGCCGCAAGCAAATGGGAGCAAAATGCATCGAAAATTTGAAAAAAACCCACATAGCCCCTCAAATGCCTGCATCAGTTGACAGCCTGAAACATTGCAGTACCAGTATCTACCGTCACGGTCACTCTGCATCTTAAGTTCTTCACAGCTACGACTAATTTGGTACCCCTGCCACTCGGCGGCGGCACATGACTTGCATACATTATCAATCTAGTCCTAAGCTCGACATACCGTGAATCTTAATTATTCATCCCTTACGTGCCTCGTCCCTCCTGATGCCCGCCCAATGGCATCTCCCTGATGGTAAAGATTGTTTTTTATCTCTCCACCATAGTCACGGAGACACTGATCTGCTTAACCGCATTGCGCCAGGAGATTAAATAACACCATGCCCATGGCCTTTTCGCACAATGCCGCGCAGACCAGACAACGGCGAGACCAGACGGAAGAAGAGCACCCAGAAAAATTACAAACATATTCTACTGCTCCCGCTCTGCTCCGTCGTGGACCTTTGTTTCTGTGCTGTCCCCTGGCGAATACTCCTACTCCACTCCAGCGATCGATCAGTCCAACTCCACCGCGCGACCTCAAACGGCCGTTTTGTCTAAATTCTATTCATTTGGGTAGCGATTTGACGTCGTGTCTGGTCATGTCCTGGGATGCGGTGGCCGTGCGTCCAGCACGCGGCCGCATCCATTTACCCTATCCTGTCCGTCAGGATTAAAAGTGCCCAAATTTTCATCAAAACTAGTTTCCAACCCAAATATTTGTTTGGAAATTAAAATAATTTTACAACCCAATTGAAATTGTCTTTAATAAAATAGTTTTACAACCAAATTAAAATTGTCTTGACTAAACATAAAATGGACCAATACATCTATTGGTTGCCAATGTGATCCCACACATGCTCAACCAAGTCCTTTTGAAGATTCAAATGAGTGTGCCAATCACGCATCTCACGGTGGAATTGGGCAAACTGTTCAAATGTGGCCGGGTCTTGGTGCAGGGGCTCAATATTTTCACCTTGATAGTCAAATCCTTGGTCGAAAATACTCTCATCACGCTCGTCCTCGATGATCATGTTGTGCATGAGCACACAAGCAGTCATCACCTTCCAAAGCTTCCTTTCATTCCATGACAGTGCAGGGTTTCGAACGATACCCCACCGGGATTGAAGCACACCAAAAGCACGTTCCACATCCTTTCTAACACTCTCTTGCATTTGGGCAAATCTCTTTCTCTTCTCACTTTGGGGTTTCGAGATTGTCTTCATAAAAGTTGGCCACTGAGGATATATACCATCTGCTAGATAGTATCCCTTGTTATAATGGTGGTCGTTGATCTCAAAGTTGACAGGTGGAGAGTGGCCTTCTGCAAGCCTCGCGAAGACTGGAGAACGCTGCAGCACGTTGATATCATTGTGAGAACCTGCCATGCCGAAGAAAGAATGCCATATCCAAAGATCCTGTGATGCCACCGCTTCTAATATGACAGTGCACGCCTTGACATGCCCTTTGTACTGGCCCCGTCAAGCAAATGGACAGTTCTTCCACTCCCGGTGCATACAATCTATGCTGCCAAGCATGCCTGGAAAGCCTCTAGCTGCGTTGGTCGCCAACAATCTCTCTGTATCAGCGGCAGTTGGCTGTCTCAAGTACTCTGGGCCAAACACCTCGATCACAGCCTGGCAAAACTTGTACATTGACATCAGACATGTTGTCTCACTCATACGCACATACTCATCCACCAGAGTGCCTGGAATTCTATATGCAAGCATGCGGATGGCCGCGGTGCATTTCTGGTAAGAGGAGAATCCAAGCTTGCCAAGGGCATCCGTCTTGCACTCAAAGTATGGGTCATGAGCAACCACTCCCTCTCGGATACGATTGAACACATGCCTAGCCATTCGAAAACGACGACGTTATTTATCCGGCTTGAAGAGAGGGGTGTTGGCAAAGTAATCAACATAGAGCAGGGCATGGCCTCTCTCCCTGTTGCGGTTCAGGTTGGGAGCACGGCCAGGGAGTGACCCCCTATACCGAGGAAGCTGCCGTTGAATGAGGTCGTGAACGACCAGTGGAGCCACCACAATATCTTCATCATCCGACGACGAATCGTCCGATGAACAAAGGAAGTGATGGAAGAAAAACTCATCTCCACTGTCCATACCTTTGTGGGCAAAGTGTCGAACACCTTGCGGTCATGGTGTCAAAGAGGCTGCCATGGTCACCTCGACGCAGCAGGGGTGGTTGCCGGCCAACTAGTGGCCGCTATGGAGCTCTCGTCGGAAGCTGCCGCG
>NW_024120201.1:0-15668 GCF_003073215.2 Triticum urartu
CCGCTTTAAGTTGAGACTGAAGAAGTCGAACTGATTGAGGCAGCGACTACACAGAGGTTGTCTCACACCTATTGGTGAGTAGCTTCAACTCACTGTCTTCATCAAGACAGGACCTTGGGGTCATCTCGATGTCCTCAAGATGGTTTGGCTCACTCTCTTTCCCAAAGTTCTGCCTGGCATAAGAGATACGACTTTGAAAGAGAAACAAGGAGACACGTAACAGGTTTCACAATTATATAAGCAAATAAATGGATCTGTTCTGCATAAGGAACATGTTTTTACAACTACAATTTAAAACTGGTAGTTTTTGCAAACATCCAATCAGATGTAAACAGCAGTGGAGGAAATGATGCCTATCCAAATCTATACTAGAACAAAGTTTGAAGGCTTGAGAAGGATGAACTTACATTACATGTTAACACAGGCTGGAAAAAGCCCTTCTCCATGTTGATGGAAAGATAATTCAATAAATTCCCCAAAGAAAATTCTTTATAAGCATTGCCATTATACTACGTTTTGCAAAGAGTAAATATAGATCAAATAATATTGGAAGAAATAGAGGATAGTGAAGCTCAGGTGCAGACTGATGATACATAATCAAATAGCAATTAATTAAGTACAACGTTACAAGGCAAAAGGTACTGACAAGAGGAATGCACACATCAACGTGTGCAGTGGCATTGGATTTATTTAACATTTTGGTAAGAGTAAATGTAGATATGATAATTTGGAGAAAGTGGAGAGCAGGGCAGATAAGATGCAGAGTAATGCTAGACAATCAACTATCTCGCAATGCATGTACAGTAATACCACCACCGTCCGTTATTACTTGTCGCTCAAGTGGATGTATCTAGCACTATTAAGGTCTAAATACATCAAATTGATAAACAATTAATTCGATACAGAGGGAGTACATGACAACAGGTACTTACATGAGCAATCCAAAACTTCATAACTATTGTGTTAATTCTACATTTATCTAAGAGTAAATATAGATCTTATAATTTCAAGCAAAGGGAGGATAAAGAAGCGAACATTTACAGTGATGCTACATAATCAAACAGCAATGAGTGTAAGTATGCTGACAAAGGGCAAGAGGTAGTGACAAGAGCACTGAAGAGCCCAGTATTGTCGTGAGATCCTATGATCCTTTGAGCAAGGAGATTCATCTAAAATTAGTTTTCAATCTGAAATTAGTTTTCATACAAGTGAGAAGGTAAGGCAAATGCAGAAAATTAGGAGTTCAAATTTTGAATTGATATCATAGACAGTACCTGACGCTGGGCTCTCAGCAGTTCTAATAGGGGTTTGGCCACTGGAGTAGGGGTATAGTCTAGTACAGTTGGGCCTGTGTTTTCTGTGGCTGATGATCTATCTGATTTAACAGGTATCACTACCTTTTCCAAATACCTAGTTTGTATTCCTTGAGGATCTGCACTCACCCTCTTCCTTTTGGGCATCTATTACGAAAGAACAACATTTGACTGGAAAAACATAGTATGACGACACATGGAATAGGTACAGAAAATGGATAGGTATGGCATATACTCATATATGATGCTTAAACTAAGCGGATGGTGTAACAAAGTAGAAGTAATGCAAGAGGTTAGATGCAAAATATGTGCGACCAATACAACCATGCCAAGTTAGAGCATGCACCTTGATGGGTGAATAAGATATGCCATCCTCCACCATGCCAAGTTTGTTAGCTACTGGATTGTTCCGCAATATTCCTCTCGTGCACCCATTCTCATATTCATTTTGATAATGTTGAATAACTGACATGCATGAAAACATAAAAACAAGTGAGATTATCTTTGTAATGCAGAAGTGATTCTAATCCAATACTTCCTCCTTGTAAACCCCTTTGTGCTATCTCTGCAATTCTTCTAAGAGGTGCCATGGATGTTGTAATTTGGTGTATGCATTAAAATAATGTGGCCTACTACTCAAAATATGAGAGCTCCAGAAGTGATGATACTTCGCAGATGACAACTTCAACATATAGTAAAAAAGAACAAGTCGACCTGTCCTGACAGATTCAAAATATACTAAGGGACAATAACTCGACCTGACCAGTTGACCGCGAGAGAAGAGGATCATCTTAAAGAAGAGCAGAAGAGCAAGCAGATTGAAGATATTACAAGTCCTTCTATACAATGTCGGTTGGCCACCCATGATGAACCAGAGTGCATAGAGAAATATTATTCCTTCCGGTCTCTCCATATTTGGCTCACATGCATTTCGAAACTAAGGTAGGAACATTTAGCTGATCAAATAAACATCTCTTAGTTTTACTAATATCAGCATAATATCATATTTTAATTTGTACAACTAAGCTTGTTTAGCTCGATGGGTGGAGCAGTGCTATTACGACACGAACCACATAGGTTGATCGTGGTCATCATAAAATGGGGAAACCGTAAGCATGATGAGTATAGTGTTGACCGTGGCAGTGGGATGGCAGATCTGAAGCTGCAAACCGTGCAAAGGGTAGTTAGCAACCATTCTTTGCTTTGAAATAACAACTAAGATTTGGTATGGACAAGAAAGTACAGTCAACAATTGACAAAGAAATGCAATTTTATTATCTCTCTATATGTCGCGACATGCATTTGGAAACTCAAGTGGGACCTTTAGCTAACCAATTAAATGTGTCTGTTAACTAATATCAGTATCATATCACAATCATATTTGAACAACTAAGCTTTGGAATTTTGAGTGTTGTGTTGTTTAGCTTGAAGGGTGGAGTAATGCTAGTACGACAGAAAGCACCTACGTAGATCATGGTAGAGTAGATAAAAGGGGAAAACCCTAAGCATCAAGAGTAATATCAGGAAAGTGGAACTAGCTGGACTAGTGGGTGGCTCACATGCTTTTCGAAACGACTATAGGAACATTAGGTGACCAATTAAACGTTCTCTGTTTTAGTAATATGAGCATCATATCATATTCATATTTCAAGTAAGCTTTGGAATTATGAGTGGCATGTTGTTTCGCTTGATGGGTTGAGATCTTGAGGAGCAGTGCTAGCATGACACGAAGCAGTGAAGCACCTATGATGATGGTAGTGAATATAAAGGGGGGAAACCATAAGCTTTACGAGTATAGTGACCGTGACATGGTGGATCTGAAGGTGCAAACCGGACAAAGCTACTTCGCAACCAATGTTTGCATTCAACTATCCACTACGATTTGGTACGGACAAGAAAAATATGGTAAACAATTTAAGATGTATTTTCCGGGTGAGATCAATAACTTAAGCACATATGGAAGAGTACCACCTCTCTTGGGACGTTGTGTAGGCCCCTGCTGATACATTGAGGGTGCTGCGGGTGCAATGGCTGTCGGCGGCGGGGAAGAAGACTTTAGATGGCAGACGGCCGGGTCGGGGGATAAATCCTGTTGCCGTGGACGAGGCGGTCGTAGGAGCGGCAATAGCAAGGTGGACGACGGCGCCGATGAAGCGAGACGATGCGACGAAAGGATCCTGGTACGACGCCGTGGATGAGAGACGGCCATCTCTTGCAGTGGACGACGGGGTAGGGGTAGTGGCTCCGGCAAGGTGGAGGATGGGGTGGCGGACGTTGGAGGCTGGCCGCAGTGGGGAGGTTGTCATGGCGCCGACTGTGTATGAATGGGGAAATGGAGGGGGTATCTCAAACTTTGGGATACGCTTGTCTGAAATGTGGGAAAGTTACGAACTTATCCTCCGTTTAAAATTTTGGACATCACGTCGGTTGGGGATAGGACGGTAATTAATCTCGTATCTCCCAAATATTTGCCGGTAACAATTTTGGGCGAGGAGAGGGTGTTTTGCCGCCCACAGTTGGCGCCCACGGTGTATGAATGGGGCTGACAAGTAGGGCGGTTGTGTCACGTCTGAGGGAAGTTACACATCTTCCCCTATTTAAAATATTAGCCTACATCGATTTCGGACGAGGGGAGTTTGTTTTTCCGCCCACCGTGGATGAATGGGGAAATGGAGGGAGAGCCACATGCCTTTCGAACGAGCTTGAATCGAATGTGTTTTGCCGCCCACGTTTGGCGCCCACTGTGTCTGAATGGGCCCAGAAGCCGTTGTGTCACGTCTGATTGAAGTTACTAGTCTACCCCTAACGACAACAGTGTAAATCCGGTCGATAAGGATGGCAGGTGCCAGGGGTAGATAGTAATTTCCATCTCACAAACACTTGCTTCAGGCAGCCCACAAATGATAGTGGTGTTTAGCCGCTTCATTCAAAACTTGGGAGAATTAGCATTCTCGTTTGCCCTGGGCCCTGGCAACTAAATCCAAATCCAATTTTTATTCGATTACGAATATCCACAGATAATTCTATGTTTTGTTATTTATTTCTTCAAAACCACAACAAAGATTTATTCCACCTTTATATATGATTATGATTTAGAAATGTCGTGATCTTCGAATTCAGTATGTTGGATACACTTTGAGTCAAATAGTAATTTCATCCAATACGATATGCTCACATGAAAAACAGTTCACCTTATGTCAATCATACAAGTAGTGACGATTACCTCACCTAAAAAATTCGGATCATTACAACACATGGACAACATAGGGGGTCTTACAACATAATCCATTCAGAGACATGACACAACATGCAAGTACAATAATCTAATGACAATTTCAACTGCTATCTAAAGAAGAACTGGGATTACCCTGGGCTTTAGATAGTAGAAGCGGCAGGAACTCCTCCGTCTTCAAATGCAACATTCTTACTTCCTCCAATTCTTGGGTTGCTTGCATAATGCGTGCAGCTAATTGCATAATTTCCAGCTTCAAGATCGAGATTACCTCATTCATGGCAGCCACACCATCTCTTTCTGCCTCTAGTAGAGCCTCAAGTACTATAATATCTATGCTCAGACTGCTCTTCGGCAGTGTTGCCTCTGAACTGCTACCATCTGGTAACATGGATGGCGCACTGCTTCTGCAAATAGATTCTGGGGTTGTACATTGTGTCCTAGTGTGAATGGCATCCTGAAAGGTTTCCGCTGGACATAAGTAAGAGATAGTTATCACATGATCCAGGCAGTAAGCTTACATGGTAAACGACATACGAATTATTGCCGAGCATGGCAAGCTATATTTAAATGGTTCGAAGCAGCATCAGCCGAAAAGAAATTAAAATGGTAAGATGAAACTAGGGATGTAAGTGGCAAATAAACGACATCCGCCAGTCCCATCTAGTTAGTTTTTGCTAGCTCCCTGGTTCATTTTCCCCAAAAAAACAAAAAACTCTTTTGAACTATCATACCACTAGTGGACTTTAATCGGAATTAAACGGGACCCAGTTGACATCCCTAGTTGAAAGGGAGTGTACCACTGCTATATTTATGTTGCCAAGGCATCTAAGCAATTGAAATAATCTGAGAAAGCACTTAACAGTGTGGCCTCATATAAACTATGAAGACAGTCTGGTGATGAAGTTCAGAGGAAAAGTTCATGACTCAAATGATCTAGGCATGCATTTCTTTATGATAGTACAGCAGGCACTGCTGACATATTGGCCAACTCAGGTATAGCATAACAAGTAACAAACAATCATTCAAATCAAGCAATACATCAAAGCAGACAACGGAACTATTTGTTATTCTATAGGATTACAGGTTGAGGGCACAAGCCAAGAAAGCAGCCCACGCGCATTACATTTCACATGTACTAAAACACACTGGCTTACCATATGTTGCTGTGAAGCCTCGCTGTTGTTGCAATGTTCTTTGAAGATATCGTCAACATCCCGCGGTTGCAAATCTACTTACTGTAGTTTAATCTGGACCCTCTATTTAGGTAAAATTAATTTTAATTGCATGCACTAGTTCGAATTGATCATCAATGGTTCATCTAAACTAATGAAAGAAGGGTGTGTGCATACACGACAATATATCTGCTTCCCTCTATTTTTATGCTTGTTCGAGGTGCCAGCCCCAAAAGAACAAATATTTTGCTTGATGGGGTTGGCAGCTCCATAATTAATAGAAGCATCAAATTAGTCATGCAACTTGGGAAGATCAAGAACACACAAAAAAGTAATGAACAGAGGCTCGGAGCAGTGATGTAATAGCTAGCATTAGAAAATGTAGGGTAAAACAAACAAAAACCAGCGGAACCACATGCTAGTTTGCTGATATATAATTAAGCATAAAGAACATGAAGCAGTCTGACGGAACCAGCAGGTGGCATCAGAACAACACCATTATCATAAATATAGCATGCAAGAAGTAAAATAGTAGGCAGTGATATCTAGGAAGTAAAGTAACACTTAGGACAAAACTAAAGCATATTAACTGCCAGAAGTATGGATCTATCAAGTATGTAATTTAGCACATGTAACATGTTGACTGCCAGAACTATGGCCCTATAGGTGCAAGCTGAATAACGCGTCTCATGAAAAACTGAATGATGCCCTGAAGAAATTCAAAGGTGCGGTGTTTATGCTAAGAAAGTGAACGTAGGCGTCGGTTGTTGGATAATAGTACCTGATTCTCGGCGGCGTATGGGTATCGTTGGCATACTTGATAGATAAAGATCATCGATGGTGCTCGCGTTGCGGTTGAGTTTGGGCCGGCTGTCGTCATTGCTGAAGCGGCTCTGGCGCTACGGTTGCGGCACCTGCCGACATACAAGAAAGCTCATCTGTGGTAAGTGAACAGTTGCACGATAAAGAGAAAACCGAAGGAGTACAAATCGAAATAACCTGATGAGGCTGCGGCGTCGGTAAAGCAGGGTCGGTGGAGTTGAATATGGCGTCCGTGAAGCGGGTCCGGTGCAGTGGACGAAGGCTTCGGCGGGCGCGTTGTACAATGCTTTTGGTGAGGCGGATCTGTTGCGGCGAACGAGGGCTTGTATGAAGGGCCAGCGAAGGGACGGACGAGGGAGTCAGTGAAGGGCCTACACTTTGGTGGATGAGGGCGCCGGTTAAGCAGACCCGGTGTGGTGGACCATGATGGCGGTCAAGGAGATCTGGAGCAGTGGATAAGCCAGTCACTGAAGCGGCTCCGGTGAAGTGGTGAGTTCGCAGTTGGGGGTTCCAAGGTGCGGAAGGTAGATCCGTTGGGGTGTGAGTTCCACCACTTGCCGTGGTTGGGGGTCGGGGAGGGGAAGGGGAGGGGCTCTGGGGAAGAATGTTGGGGGCAAAGAGGGGAAAACAATGGAGTTACCAAAGCAGCCCTTTTCCGTTCATGTGGCAGGGGTAAAACAGGAATATCGCAGGGCTAAACTTTCAGGCGCGAGATATTTCGATGTGAGCAGGAAGTTTGAAAGCTTTTGGCGCCTGAAATTATATTCTGCTCTTGTACGGCCAACTATGATATCATGGCCAAGAATTTGTTTGTTTTGCACACAAAAAAGTGCAAGTTTTGAAAATCAATGTCTCCAACTTGAAACTTAGATTGTCCATTCAATTCAAATATGGATCATTGAGCTACTACAAGAAAATACCATCATACGGTCCAATTCAAATGAAATTCCAAGTGCGTTTACCCTAAACATGATGACAAAAGCAAAAATGTGTATGTGTGTGAATAAAGTAGATGATTATAAAGTTTGAACATGCCTGTATGTGTATATCTCTAGGTTTGACATATGAATTTGAAATCACGAAATCCCGGCTTAAAAAATGTACCTCCGTTTAAATGAATTACAAAAGCTAATGATGGAGTCGAATTCCAAAATTCCAATCTTAGGTTTGTAATTCTGGTACATCAAGGTATATCACGCATGTTCAAAAGTATCGTTATCTCATAGTCCAAACTGTGAAACAAATTGATCAACCATGAGTGCACACACTATTGACCATGTATATCTCAATTACGCTAAAGCCCCTCAAATATAGACACCTCACTCTTTATCTGAAGCCACCCCCCCCTCGTCGCCCCCCACACACAGAGAAGTCGTTCTCTCCCCCAAACACCAACACACGAGCACATTAACACCCCTCTCTCTTATAAAGTTCGGACCCCAATATAGGTCTCTATCACTTTGTCTCTTGGGCATGCACACATCTATTCCCCCACTCTCTAGCTAGGTCCCCCGGCATCTCTCTTTCCCAAGCACACGTACTATGTTGAGTGTATCTTTCCCATACACACAAACGTCGCCCCCAAATGTCTATCTCCCTAGTTATGTGGTTCTCGCACACTCACCTCACACACCACCCCCACTGCAAACAAGCACACTTTGTCTCCTTGTGCACCACTCTCCTCTTTCTATCTCTCCCACATGCGGACCCACCCCAGCTCCTCCCTGTATACATATATGTTGTGACTCTTTCCATAGCTCCCTAATGTGTCATCGTTCTCGATCTCGCACATTGTCCTCTACACCATCTATTCTAGATCTCTCATGAAGTCCCTATCACACACACGATGACTCACTTCCCTTGTGTCTCCGTACATAGGCCAATTTCAAACAACATCAACATTGTCTCCCTACCTATACGCCATTTATGGACACAAACGCCCCCTCTCTCGCCCCCTCTCTTCCTCTTTCTCTCTCTCTCTCCGTCGCTAGCTCTCTCTCTCTCTCTCGCTCTCACACCCCTCTCCCACACCCACTCGATGTCTCTTCCAAATAGTCTGCTCCCCCTACCCGCACCCATGCTATCCCGCTACTACATATGTCACACCATTCCCCCTTCCCTTATACTAGGTTTACATCATTAGTGGTCTCTCTACTCCACATACACACACTCCCTCTCACAAACCAACGCGCGCTCAAACACACTCAGACACGCACAAACACCCATTAATCTGGATCCTCATCTCTCCCCATGTCCGCATGTGTATCTCACACACTCACTCTCTAATTATGTATATGTGTCTCCATGTTACACAACACAAAGCCCCATGTACATGTCTCTCTCTATCCTCCCCACACATAGAAACAAAGAAGATGTGATCATTGCCTCAGTCTCTAGACATATCACACACGCACACTGTCTCTCTCTCTCTCTCGCACACACGCTCAACAAGGGATGACATGAGAGGATAGCCTAGGCGACTCCTGACTCCTAGGTGACTCCACCGCCGGTGGCCACTCCGGCCCCGGCGTCCACCTCTCTGGCCCTCCAATGGCGCGTCCACTCCTAGACTTTGCTAGAGGTAAGGCCTTTCAACTTGGCATGCACCAAAAGTTTGGCCATCCGGTGGTTTTCTCCCCTGGTTTTCGGCAATGTGAGTTCAAGCTTGTGGTCTCTTTTGGTCGTGCTTGCTTTCGGTTGGATTGTCACACTGTAAGCATTGTTATTCAATCTTGCTTTGGTGGGTATCCTCAAGGTTTTAGGGTTAAGTTTGTCTGGGACCGTTCATTTCAATTTTCGGTAGCCTCAAAATCTGTTGGGTTTGAGCTCTACAACAATGGTCGTATCTCTGAGAGAGACTTTGAGTTGGTTTTTAGCCTCTGGGGAGAAGGTGGTCCAAATTAGCGCCGTGAGGAACATTTATATTACCAAGAAGAGCAAAATTCATGGTCTTTGGTCACTCGAGGGCATGCTCGTTCTTCATCCCAGGGCAGTTCCGGCGATCGCCGGAGGGAGCAACCTCGCCATGTTTCGGTTTTCCAAAGGTTGGCTGGGTTACCGGCTTCATCATCGGATTTGCATGAGCCTGTAATTGATGCTGGGCACATTGAGTGTAATGACTCACCTGCGATCAATGATCGCGTGGTTCAGGGGGAGGAGGGCGCGAATCCTGGTTTTTCAAAGACGGCTATTACGTGCTACGGTTGTGGCAACTTGGGCCACATGGCCAGGGCCTGCCCTGAGCCCCGTCTCACTGGCCTGTGGCCGTTCTTAGGGTGGCTTCTTTTCCCTCCCCTCCCGCTGAGGCTTGGGCCCCTGGGGTGGTGGATGACTGGTTTACGGCCATCGGCCTAGCCCAACCGGCGATTCGAGCTTCCTCTTTTAGACAGCTCTCTGAGGGCATGTTCCCGAACTTTCAGCCTCGATTCACACTTGCCTCTTCGTCTCCTCCCCTGCTTTCCATTGTTCAACCTCGAGCCTGCTAACCAATCTCCTCGCAGTCAAGGGACTCCATTGCTGGCGCGACCGAGCCGGCCATGGCCAAAATTTCGTCTGATCCGCTGCCTTTTGTTCCCCATGGTTTCAACATCCTCAACGTCGAAGGCCGTAATGGAGTGGCCAGAGTAGTTATCCCACACCATCAGAAGTGACACGAGGATTGGGCCATCGTCACCATTGAGCCGCTTCCTGATGAGGTACTTTTTCCAAATGTGCAAGAAGTTCTAGATGAGTTCTTTGCGGATGTTCAGCAAGTTCAGACCAGAGAAATGCAGCGCTGCCCGTTGGGGGAGGCATATGTGCGTTTTGTTCATCCTAGAGACAGAGATAGATTAGTGCTGCGGAGTCTGCACCAGTTTGGAGATGTTTTTAGCACTTTCCACAATCATGATAATGGCCGCAACTGCAGAAGAACCCAGTTTAATAGAACTATTTGGCTGCTCATTCTTGCTGTTCCGTTTGATTTCCGTAATTCATAAGATATTGCTAGGGCTATCAGTCATTTTGGGAGATTAGTTTCATGGGAAAATGATCCTCTTCACATGGGCAGAGTCATTGCAAAAGCAAAAGTCAGAGATTTGGATTCCATCCCTAAAAGTGTCAGGTGGTCTGAAGGTGAAGTGTTTGATGAAGATGCCTGGTCCTCTTCAGTGGAAATCCTTCTTCAGCAGATGCTGGGAGGGGCCCCTGCCAATGAGGACCCAATCCCACCTGACAATGTGGACCCTCATCCTTTCCCTATCAACAACAATGCCTTCCCTGGATTTCACCATAACCCTCAGCCTGCTCAGCAAGATGACATGGATGCAGATGATGGGCACTGGGCTCTGCAGCCTCCAGCTACTAATAATGTTGATGTTGAGGAAGAATTTGATTTTCTCCAGGGTGTTCAACAAGAAGAAATTGCTTGGGCTGATGGTGAGGAACTTCCACCTCCTTCGGAAGGCCACGGTAGCATCACAACCACTGTTTCCTTGTCAGAAGGGTTCTCTTCACATGCAAGTGAGGAAGTAAATCAACTTCCACCTCTACAACAATTACAGGGCAATGGTCTAGAGCTTCTGATGCAGGATTACCAAGAGGAGGATCAAGATGTACCTGCACTTCCAGTTATTCAGGCTCCTGTAGATGTGGCTATTCCACAGGATGATATGATACCTGCAGTTGTTGTGGTTGAGCCACAGGTTCAGCCAGTTTTGGAGAAAGTTAATCAAATTTCTAAGCCAGTGATTGGTCACAGTTCTGATGTGCATGAGGATATGACTCTGGACTCTAACAGAGTTTTATCTGTTGTTAAGGAGGCAGCAGGTCAAGACAAGGAGCTCTTTCAGACTGACTCTGCAAATCTTTTGGCAAATACTGGGGTGGCTACAACTAACAACAAAGGTAATTGGATTGACCAAATTGAGGAACACTTTGAGTTTGCACCTTCTTTACTTGGTTTGAAATCTATCTAGTTAAAGGCTGTAGCTAATAAAGATACTACTCTGTCAGAAGGATTTGTGATTTGGAAGGAGAATTTTGCACAAAAACTCTGTTAAAGTCGAGTAAGTTGGTTCAACTTTATTGTGCACCTTCTAATGACACCAGACAAGTTTAAATGGACTATTAATATGCTCAAATCTCCTTTATGGGAATTACTTGCTGAAGTAGAAGGCACTGAGGATTCTTATCTTTTTCACATTCCTGACAAATGTCTAGCTACTAAGGCTCCTATTTGCCAACAGATCATGGTTGAGCCACATCAACAAGACACAAACAAGGAAAATGCTGGAGATTCTTCCAACCAGCAGGACTTGGACTCTTTGGCCCTTCTTCAACCTTTTGGGGCTGAAAACTCCAAAAAACGAAGGGGAGGAAAGACACCTCTTGTAGAAACAGAGGTAAGGAGGAGTGAAAGAATTAAAAAAGATAATGCTGGTTTTAAAAGAGGTTCTTGCTCTAATAATAAGTGTCTGCCATGTAATGCTGCCCCCCCCCCAATTGCTCAGAAATCAGTGGTTAAAAATCTCACAACCTCATTTTGCAAGGTGGCTGATCAGGATTTGGAGGGAAAGATCTCTAAGAAGCCCAAGAGGAAGGTGGGAGAGGACTTGGCTGGGATGCTCCCATCCAATGAGGACAGGCAGGACTCCCGAAGTGTTTAGATGATCAAATTCTGTGATTTTGTAGTGGGGAGAGAGGGATTTAAAGTCTTGGCATGTATCCCTGTTCCTTTTGGTTGTACTTGCAACTTATGGGCCCTATGGACTAGCTGTATTAGTTCATGTTCCTCTGTCAATGCACTTTGCTACTATAATGCCTTTTGGGAAATTATCTCTATTGCTATCTTGTGGATGATGTGGTTGCTGTATCTGCTGATTGTGCTTGCTCTGCTGCCCTATTTGTTATTCATTCCTTGGTACTGGCCAAGTGGTGGTGCTTGGTCTCTGGTTTCCCTTGTAAATTGTGTCCATGAATAATCAAAATGGAAGCTGAATATTTTGAACTGGAACATCAGAGGGATTAACTCTCCTGACAAGTGGCTTGCTATAGGGAAAAAATTGAGGAAAGTGCCTGTGCCATCCTTTGTCTTCAAGAAAATAAGAGGGAACATTTTGATGTTGCTTACATCAGGAACATTTGTCCTAACAGGCTCAATAAATTTTCTTTTGTACCTTCCATTGGTGCATTTGGAGGACTTTTAATCACCTAGAATGGTTCCCTCTTTGAGGGAGAGGTCATATTCCAAAATAGATTCTCTTTCTCAATCAGTTTCACTAGTCTTTTGTCCAATCAATCATGGGTTCTCACCAACATCTATGGGCCTTGTGAACAAGCAGACAAAATTGAATTTATCAATTGGTGTTCAAACATACATATGCCACTGGACACTAGTTGGATTCTAGTTGGAGATTTCTGGTGGGGATGTGAATGAAATGCTCCTCTTTAATGAAGCCATCAGTAATCTTAGATTAATTGAGCTTCCACTTCATGGCAGAAAATACAGCTGGAGTAATATGCAACAGAGCCCTTTGTTGGAAAAACTGGACTAGTTCTTTACCTCTGCTTCATGGATGACTGATTTTCCTGATACAATTGCAATGCCTCTTTCTAGGCCTATTTCAGATCATCTTCCATGTGTCATCAAAATTGGAACTGCTATTCCAAAGGCCAAGGTTTTTAGATTTGAAAATTACTAGTTAAAGCACTCTAACTTTAAAGAGGTAGTATCTGCAGCCTGGAGTATACCTGTGGGTAATCTTGATGCAACAAAAAGCTTGAACGCCAAGTTCAAAAACCTGAGAAGGGCTCTCAAACTTTGGGCCAAAAACCTGTCTTGCCTTAGATCCAAAATTGCAGCAATTAATGAGGTTATCTTCTTGTTTGATTTGTTTGAGGAATTCAGAGACCTATGTGATTTTGAATGGAACTGCAGGGTGATTCTAAAAGAGCATTTGCTCATTTTACTCAAAAACCAAAAGATCTATTGGAAGTAGAGAGGAAAGATCAAGGGTGTTAAATTTGGGGATGAAAACACAAAATTCTTTCATACAAAGGCATCTATAAACTACAGGCATAATCATATTGCAATGTTGAAAAATGAGGATCAAGTGAAAATAACAGACCATGCAGGAAAAGCAGCTCTTCTGTGGAATGCATTCAGGAACAGATTAGGACAATCTCAGCAAACCACAATGCACTTTGATTTGTCTTCACTGCTGCAGCATCAAGCTAGTCCTTCAGACTTTGAGCAACCAGAAATTCCTTTTACTGAGGAAGAAATCAATGAGGTTGTCAAACACTTGCCATCAAACAAGTCTCCTGGTCCTGATGGTTTTAACAATGATTTCTTTAAGAGTTGTTGGGACATCATAAAGATTGATGTCACTAGACTGATACATGAGTTCTATGCTGGACAAATTTCACTAGAGAGTATCAACACCTCTTTCATCACTTTAGTTCCCAAGGGGCCCACTCCAACTACTGCAAATGATTTCAGGCCTATTTCTTTGCTAAACTGCTGTCTCAAGTTCATCACCAAATTGCTAGCAAACATGTTGCAAAAAGTGATCCTCAAAATGGTTCATATTAATCAGTATGGTTTCCTAAAGGAAAGAGCTATCCATGACTGTCTTGGCTGGGCCTATGAGTACTTGCATCAATGCCACAAGTCCAAGGAGGAAATTGTTGTGCTGAAATTAGACTTTGAAAAGGCATTTGACCTCATTGAACACTCTACAATCATTGATATCCGAAAAGCAAAGGGATTTGGAAAAGATGAATTGGATGGATTAGAATGTTATTTGCATCAACTTCATCACAAGTGCTTCTTAATGGCATTTCCTGGGAAGAAGTTCTACTGTCTCAGAGGAGTAAGGCAAGGGGACCCCCTCTATCCCCTCCGTTTTGTGCTTGTTGCTGACCTCCTACAGTCAATCATGAATAGAGCTATGACCCTGGGTCTTCTTTTACACCTCCTGCAAGTACAGTCATGTCCAGATTTTCCCATAGTACAGTATGCAGATGATACTTTGATTCTCATGCAAGCTGATGCCCCACACCTACATTGTCTTCAAGCTCTACTACACACCTTTGCATATGCTACTAGTTTAAAGGTCAACTACAACAAATCAAACCTCATACCAATCAATGTGAGTGATGAAAAAATGGAAATTTTAACTGGTAGTTTGAACTACAAAAAGGGATCATTCCCTTTCACCTACCCGGGCATGCCTCTAGGGACCTTAATGTTGGGGATCGCAGCAGAAATTCAAAATTTTCTACGCATCACCAAGATCAATCTATGGAGTAATCTAGCAACGAGGGAAGGAGAGTGCATCTACATACCCTTGTAGATCGCTAAGCGGAAGCGTTCAAGTGAACGGGGTTGATGGAGTCGTACTCGTCGTGATCCAAATCACCGATGATCCTAGTGCCGAATGGACGGCACCTCCGCGTTCAACACACGTACAGCCTAGTGATGTCTCCTACGCCTTGATCCAGCAAGGAGAGAAGGAGAGGTTGGGGAAGACTCCATCCAGCAGCAGCACGACGGCATGGGGGTGGGGGAGGAGCGCGGGGCTCCAGCAGGGCTTCGCCAAGCACTACGAGAGACGAGGAGGGAGAGCGGGAGGGCTGCGCGAACAGGGAGATTGAATCGCGTGTTGGGCTGCCCCTTTGCCTCCACTATATATAGGGGGAGAGGGAGGGCTGCGCCCCCACCTAGGGTTCCCACCCCAAGGGGTGCGGCAGCCCTAGATCCCATCTAGGGTGGCGGCCACAAGGGAGAGAGGGGGAGGCGCACCTAGGGTGGGCCTTAGGGCCCATCTGCCCTAGGGTTTGCCCCCTTCCCCTCTTGGAGGCGCCTTGGGCCTTGGTGGGAGGCGCCTTGGGCCTTGGTGGGAGGCGCCCAAGCCCACCTAGGGGCTGGTCCCTTCCCACTATTGGCCCATGTAGGCCTCCGGGGCTGGTGGCCCCACCTGGTGGACCCCCGGACCCCTCTCGTGGTCCTGGTACACTACCGGTGATGCCAGGAACACTTCCGGTGGCCAAAACCATACTTCTTATATATCAATCTTTACATCCGGACCATTCCGGAACTCCTCGTGATGTCCGGGATCTCATACGGGACTCCGAACAACATTC
>NW_024120202.1:0-11200 GCF_003073215.2 Triticum urartu
AGAGCCGCTAGGGGAGTGGGTTGCCGGGCATGGTGAAGGACATGGTGAGCGCGCGTGGGCATGGCGAAGAACGGCGCCGTTGTGCGTGCGGGATAGGGGAGAGAGGGGAGGGCAAGGCCCTCACCGGCGTTTGCAGGCAGGGGATCGGCGTGGCTCGGTGGAGCTGTCGAGGGGGAGGAACGGAGACGACGTGCGGCGGGGAGACGAGGTCCGACGGCGTAGAGGGCGGCTTCGGGCGACGGTGAGGTCGGGGGAATTATGGAGAGGGAGTGGGCCGCCGGTTGGGCCGGCCTGGCTAGCCAAGTGGCCAGCTGGGCCGAGGCCTAGTCGGCCAGGGAGGCCTTTTCTCATTTTGTTTTTTGTTTTTTTGTTTTGTATTTCCCCTTGATGTTTTGGCTAATTGTTTGGGCACCAAAAGAGTTTTTTTAATATGAGAGCTGGCCCACAATTCACAACACAATATATCCTACCACTAAAAACTAGTTTGGGGTAAATATCATTTCATAATTATTTTGTATTAATAAAAAGGTTATTAAATAATATTTTCAGCCACTGTTTGAGGTTGTTTAAGTCACTTATCAAATTTCAATAATGTTGTTTACAACTTTTTTCATAGCCTCTGATTTATCTACTATTCATTGAACATTTTTGTTTTAATATTTGACAACATTTATTGTTTGCTTGATTTTGAATTTGAATTTGAATCTGTTTCGAACTAACGCGAGATTATTAACAACAATTGAGGTGACGTGGCATCGTTAATGTGGGATTCCTCTAGCCTAATTATCCGGGCGTCACACTCACCGTACCAGATGACTTGAGGATGTGCGCGGTATGTTCAATCTCACCCTAAATCGGCTGACATGGCCTACCTGAACATATTCTAAATATTACTACATTTGGATAAAAGGTGCCATATGCACCATATACATCAAAGGGGATTTTCCCCTCTTCTATCTATATTAGGAAAATTAATGATGTATTGTTCTTTCGATTACTCTCACATTACCATGACATCATGTTTACCCTATCTGTTTAATTATAAATTTTTGTCCTTTGATTTTGACTACTGTACAGTTCTTTCAATTTGGGCCCATATTTGCATGTTACCATATTTTATTTAACAATCCTACCATTTTCCGCAGCGCGTCCCTTGCTATGCAACAGAATCTGTAGTGCACAATCTTTCCCTTTACATAAATCAAGAATGCAGGGATGTCCTATACATAAATCAATAATGCAGGGATGTTATACTGCACATAAACCATGGATTTACAATTGTTGCTACTCTAAGACTTGATGAATGTGGTGACTCCTATTTTGGCACTGGCTTTTGGAAAGAAATTGATAAGTTTTATGAACTGAAAGCTGGCATTGGAATTGCACTGCACATAAAAAGGCCCTGGTCATGAGATATATGGTAACTCCCCCAACGATATCATTCGTCCAAACTTTGTTTGAAGTAAGTTTTCTTTTCAACTATCTGCATGTTGACTTACCTAGCAATATCAAATGAATTGTGTAGTATTTAAGCAACCAACTGTTATTCCCTTTTCTTACTATATTCCTACCTAATAACTTCTAGTTACCAATACACTTTTCTATTGCCCTGTTTTAACTAAATATTCCATGTACTTCCATTTTTATCAGAAAGTGCCGCTGACAAGGAGACTCCGGAGGTGGAGAACGGGGCTTCCAACAAGCAGAGGTGGGGCGAGCTAGAACCTCAAGCGACTCCAGCAGGCCTAGACTTCATCAGCAGCCTCCCCGATGATATGTTGACAGTCATCATCTCCCTCCTCCCAATCAAATATGGGGCGCGGACAACCATCCTTTCCCGACGGTGGCGCCCCCTATGGAACTCCAGCCCTCTCGACCTCATCGACACCCACGAGCTCTGCCATGGCTATCGCAAAAGCTTGGATGCGTTCCCCAAGATCCTCGGCAGTCACCTTGGCCCAACCAGAGGCCTTAGAATGGGCAAGTTCCATTCCAACGCCAAGGACCGAGCCAAGCTTGACGACTGGTTCCGATCCCCATCCCTAGATCTGCTTGAGGAGCTCACTTTCGATGATGGGCATATGCGGTCGCTGCCAACGTCCGCACTCCGCCTCGCGCCCACGCTGCGCGTCGCCAAGTTCAGGAACTGCCATTCCCCCCTTAATGACGCGCCCGCTCTTATTCTACCACGACTGAAGCACCTCGAGCTCATCGCCATCTGCCTCTCAAACGGTAACATGGAGCGCCTTTTCCGTGGCTGTACTGCACTCGAGTACCTTCGTCTTCAGGTGATCAATGGGTTGAGTACCTTCCACATCACTTCCATGACTCTCCAGACTATTTATGTGTGTTGCTGCTGCGGAAGGAAGACATCACAAGATGTGTACCATGGTATGGTCATTGAGAACACACATGCACTTGAGAGATTACTTGTAGTTGATCAAGAAGGTCCAACAAGAATCAATGTCATTTCTGCGCTGAAATTGACAGTGGTGGGCTACTCGTCTGACAAATACTCCGAACTTGTTATTGGATCAACACCCGTTCAGGTACAATAGCCGCCTTCTACCTCTCCTTCTACAAATTAACATTATTTCTAAATTTGAAGATGTTTGTTCGTCTGTCATTCAGAAAATGATTCCGACAAGCTTGACCCCGAAACTGCGCACAGTGAAGGTCTTGGCACTAGAATCTATCGGCCCCAACCTGGAGCAAGTTGTCAGTTTCCTAAGATGCTTTTTGTGCCTAGAGAAGCTATATATTGAGGGGATGTTCATTTCCTGTTAAATGTTAACCATAAGGGAATTCAATTTGTGACACCTTTTTCCAAGTTTACAATGACAATGTACTACAATTTCTGAAGGATTCTTTTGGAGGATTTCACTACATACATGTCCCCCCCATATTGGTTGCTTGATCCATATGGTTACAATCAATAAGCATTTCTCCTTTGGATTCATCTGTACTAGTTTTCTTAGGGAACTTTTCATCCACTCCAACCTCTTGTGAAGAAGGCTACATATTTCTAGAATGTAATCAAATGCCCATGTTAATCATGTCAGATCGAAGATGGCATGTTAGTGCATTTTACAAATCCTGCAAACCAAATAGGCCTGTAGTAATGTTCAAAACTGCATGTAGGCACTAACACGTTTTCTTCTTTTACAAATAAGATTAGGCCCAGTGGTGGATAATGTGATACAATATACAATCACGTCGAATGCCTAGATCTGCATCTCTCAGAAATTACTTTGAACTCCTACCGAGGGACCTTATCAGAGATTATATTCGCCAGGTTCTTTGTTCTTAGAGCAAGGGTGCTGGAAGAAATGAGGTTTGCCCTACATTTATTTCGCAAAAATGAATGGTTTTTTTATCAGCGCCAGCGCCTGCGGCAGAATGGAATAGGCTCCAAAAATGCTGAATTTCATTTTGGAACTTCAAATGACAAAGTAATTGGAAGTCATCGTGTCAACCCCATACGTGACTTCTCAGTGGCTGACCCCTTTGCAAAAATTGTGAGGTTTCGAAACCAGACTTACAAGTGGTAAAATTAGTTTGAACGTCTTTGATATCCATGTTCAGTGGATCAGGGCGAGCGTTTGCAGCTGATGAGATGAATTTCATTTTTAATATCAGTTGGAACCTTGTAATCTTTGAATTTGAGCCATATAACTCTGGAATTGGAACCTTGTAATATTTCGAGCTTTTGTGGTACAATCGTTGAAATGGCATCGTATGAGACTCGTATATTGGTAGCACTATTTTGACCTTAATATGCAATGGTCTTAGATTTTATTAACCATTTTCGAATCTGTTTACCTTCTTGATCTCACAACAGATGATTTGTATAGCTAACTCGACTGCGATCTTCGACATTATTGCACATAGTTGGTTTCTTCCATCGTGTGCCCTGTAGAGTGCAGAATTAATTATCGCACTCGAGTGTCCATCATCACCCTTTTGTGTAACTTTGACCTCATCACCCACGGGTAAACTTATGACCGAAGTCATTCCACAAACTTCATTTTTACATAGCTTTTTACCAATAAACACCCACAATTTGTCCCTCTTCCAGCCGACACGTGGCCAAACTAGGCGGCTAGGAAGCTTGCGCGGTATCCTGCATGGTAGCGCGAGAACAGGATCACCGATGATACATTTGGTGCCTCTTCGAGCCCACGCGTGCGGTGCGGTGTTGTCAAGCGTGCACTGGAATCCTCCGCTATGAACGTCATGACAAGACGTGACGATTACATGCCGACCGACCCCCATTTATTACAGCGGCCATTTAACTCTTGTGTCTCCTCAACCTTTCGATCGCGCCCCACCATTGCAAGAAGCACACCCACCACGAGAAATTCTTAGAGGGTATCCTGCACGGCTCCAATGGCGCTCCGAGCAGCTGCCGATGACGAGCAGCAGTTCACCATGCGTGCCGTGGTGGACACCCATAGAAGGTTCATGGAACTCTCGGTGGTGTACACCAACGACCCGGTCTGGGCGGAGCACTCCATCCACCTCATGGAGTTGTTGCTTGCCGAGGAGAAGAACAATCGTCGGATTCGACCTCGAGTACACCCGCGCTCATGCCCGGTCTCGTCCCAAGGTCGCCATCGCTCAGATGTGCATGCGCCACCACGTCCTCGTCTACCAGTACTTCCTGGCCACAAAGCCTTGCGAGCGTTTTCGCGAGGTTTGTTAATAGCCCCCACTACATGTTCGCTATGGTGGACATCACCAATGATGTAAAGGCGCGCAAGAATTCGGGCATCGCCTGCCAGAATCTTGTTGACATCCAGGGTGAATACAGGATCTGGGGCAGCAAGGAGCATGAGAAGGACTCACTGGTTCACTTAGCCGAGGCCATCATCGACCCCTACTACAGAGACATGAAGGATTCGTGCAACAAGGACAAGCGTGCCTGGCACTCGGCCTGGATGGAGAAACTTGACAAAGCTCACGTCGTGTACGCGGCCAAGGAGGCGTACACGAGCTACGATATGTACAGGCGGATCGTTGACATGAGGAAGTGCCTCCTTCCCCAAAATGTCCAGGGATCCAGCCGGAAGCAGAGCAATGGCAAGCGTCGTCGCAACAATAAGTAGATGATTAGATCCTCGTTTCTCCTACTTTAGTATGCATGTAATTTCTTAGTTTGGTGTGTGGAAATGTTATGTGTGTAGTCACTTGTGTAATTGTATGCTTAATTTGGTTATGCAATGCTGCCTTTTTAAGTATATATGTTGATTCTCTGTAGACGGAGCGTAGATGTTGTGTGGACAAAGAAAATCACATCGCACATGGACTAAACAATGGAACCTGTCAGCGATGTTTTCATCAATCACTCACAATTGTATACCAGCGATCGTTTTCTCATGACACACACGGCTTGTTAGCAGTAATCGTCTATGTTATTAGCGGTTTTCGCACACGTTTCCGATTACAGACCTGTTTGCCGGGTATTACACACATCTTGTAAAGATGAACCGTTTCTGTTTTCTTGTCTCAATGCAAATAGTTCATCTGAGTGAACCACATGTTGTATATCGCACACACCTTGATCAGGCTGACCATTTCTTTTGTGTTGCCTAATCACAAACAGTTCATCCGAGTGAACCCTATGCTGTATATCGCACACACCTTCATCTGGCTGCCCGTTTCTTTTGTTCCTCCTCATCGCAAACAGTTAATTGAACTGAACCGTATGCCTTGCATCACACACGCAACTAAAATCTGAACCATGTTTGATGCATCCTCCATCGCAAAAATTTTGCACCTTTTTTGACGGTTTTTTACACCACCATTTGCGATTATTGCATCGCACATAGTTCTGTCAAAGGGTCTCTGATCATAGCGTCGCGTTAGTAGCATCCTGCAGTAGTGTGTAGGTAGATATGGTTTAAGGATATTTGAATGCGCAAGTAGTATCTCTAGTTAGTATGGAAATTTTGGCTAACAAAAGATTGTAAGCAAGAACCACATGTTGGAGGATCCACGACAGTATAACTTCTATGCAAATATACATAAACATAACTCATTACGTTGTCTTCCTTGTCCAATATCAACTATTTGATCAAGTTTGAAAATAATTAACGGGGGTTCACAATCATACAAGATGTCCAAGATAGTATATTTATAGGTAAAATCTCTCTTCCTTAATTAGTCTTACACAAATTTTCCGAATGACCAGTGCTATGCAATGTTGAGGATATCACTTATCGTTACTGTCTCGGTTAGCCCGGGATTAGAGATTAATCAGAAATCGGCCGATTAATCAATTTTATCCGTCGACTATTAATCAGTCATTTTTTTCAAATCCCAGTTTCCCAACACTAAAATATGCTATATTCAACACCAAAAAAATATTGGGCATAAGTGTTACCTTGATTCATAGCCTCTAAATCCTCATATAATGACAAACAAAATAGGACAATAGTACATATTGCTTAACAAGGTCCACAAAACACAAATAAACATAGTTTTTGCAAAAAAAATATGCTAGGAATAGGCTCAATTTATCAGCAGGTTCTCGATAAATCGCTTGTCAGAGCGATAAATCGGCCCAAACGATAAACGATGAAGATAAGGTATTATCTTATCGGTCACCCCAAGAGTAGCGATAAATCGGACGATAGATCGCCGAATCGGAAGATTGTTTGAACAGTGATGCTATGTTTGTTAAATTCCAATAGATTTTATTTCCCACACTCTCATGTAAAGTCACTACCTCCCATGATACAAGCATATGAAGCATATATAATTTCAAATTTATGATATTAGATTCATTCAAGAATTTACTCTTAGGATATGAGTGAAGCACAAGAGTAAAGGACAAACTACTCCAAAAATATAAGTGAAGAACAATGTGTAGTTAAGTCAATAGGTAGCTATGTAAAGATTCTCTCCAAATCAAAATGTTCAGATATAAAGATTATATCAAACAACAAACAAAACAAAAATAAAAGGACTCCAAGAATAACACATATCATGTGAACAAATAAAAACTTAGGCTCAAGGAAGACTAACCGATAGTTGTTGATGAAGAAATGTGGGATGTCTACCGGGGCACCCTAAGCTTAGATACTTGAGACTTCTTGGAATATTAACTTGGGGAGGCTTGGGAATCCCCAAGCTTGAAATCTTGTGTCTCCTTAATTCCTCTCATATCACGGTTTTCCTTAAGTCTTAAAAACTTCATCCACACAAAACTTAACAAGAATTCATGAGATAAGTTAGTATAAATAAATTCAAAACCTTAACATTCTCTACTGTAGCAAATTACTAAAATTATAATTAAACATTGTATATTAAATGTCTTGGCATATTTAATACTCCTATCCGTTAATGGAAACATTAAACAATCGAACATATGCAAATATAATGGTAACCTGTCTAAAAAGAATAGTTTGCAAAGGATGAAGCAAAATTCATACTTATTTAACTCCAATTTTTTTGAACAATTATCGACCAATATAAAATTTGTTATACCTTATTGTGTCAAAATTTGAAGATTTTATCACATTCTGACTTGTCAGGAAAATTCAGACAACAATAGAAAACTTTCTGTTTTGAAACATCAACTCATAAACATGCAAACTAAGCATGATAAAGGCTATTGAGCTGCCAATATACTTGCCATGTTCATCCATATTGTCCCCGGATCTAGGAATAGAGTTCATGTGTGCTGTCGGAGAAGGATGAAGGGGACCTAGAGCTCACCAGATGGGGGTTTAGGAGGAGCTACGATGCCCAAGTAGGCTGTCCTCGTCCTACGATCTGGCGAATTTTCAGGTTGAATGGCAGCCATGTTTCATTCCTCCCAGCCTTGAAGCCAGAAGGGCAATGTTTCTCCAACAAGGATTCTGCAGAGCGATCTATGGAGGTCACGCCATTCCAAGTGATTCGTCCCCGGCGCTGGCGTCGATTCTATCATTCGAGGAGCAGTAGGGACCCGATTGCATTTCTCTTTGGGGTCTTTTTCGTTAGTAACAAGCATCTGGTTGTAATTTTTCGTCTCTTCAGGAAGCCACCGCTTTGGCAGCATCTGGGGCCTTCGTGCCCCTACCTATGTCCCCCCAAAAAACTCAACGCTTTATCATATCCAAACACCTTATCATAACACAATCTAGAGCGTAGACAAAGCAACCAAATCCATGTCTCTTCCTTTCAACTACTCAGAACTTTGCTCGGAGCCCAAGTCACAAGTCTTGATCTTCGCACATAAATAACAAATAGAATGGTGATGGTGGTTTTATAGAAGACAAAAACTAAGAAAGTCTCACACCAATACAACTGACGGTTAATACCTCTCACCCACCCATCTTGGGATACCAGAAAAAAGGAACCATAGGGAATGAACCAGCGAAAACGATGAACCTCTTCTCGCAAAAGAAAAAAACCCGATGAACCTAGACGGCGGCTAGTACTTCTTTTAACCTTTCTTTTTAGAAATGGGCTTTTTTTAGCTTAACCGAGAGACAAAGAAGAGTAATATTACATTTCCTAGGCTACAGTCCACAAGCCCACAAGCCCACCTAGTACCGAAAGTTGAGCCGGGCGACAGCGTTAGGCACCTTTGAAATATTCAGCCTTGGCACCCGAACGTCACCGTCGCAACCAACAGCTTTCGCTGCTCCTCTTCTCCCCGTTGCCGGAGCACCAAGAAACCAAGAACCCACTCTCCGTCTCCATCGCGCAGAGCCCACCTCCTCTGCTCTGCAGCGGTCCATCTCAAGTGACCCATGGAGCAGTTCCACCACGGCCACCACGTGCGGCTGCGGAGCCGCGAGCTCGGCATGTACCTGCACGCTGACGAGGACGGGCAAGACGTCTCCCTCCACCACTGCTGGGTGTCGATGAACGCGGCTTGAGCGGTGCACTTGTACCGGACTCCCCCCACGCGCGCGTGTCGTTCCCGCTCCTCCACAGCGCCGCCTACGACCGATACCTCGCCGCCACGGGCGCGCAGGCGCCGCTAGGCCACCGTGGGCACCGCGTCAAGCAGCGCAGCTACAACCATCCTGAGGCAGAGGCAGTATTTTCGCTGGACGTCCGGACGGAATTCGGGACGACGTCCTGCTCCAACACTTCAACGGTCGCAGTCTCCGCGCCAACGGGAAGTACCTCCCCTGGAACAATGGCGCCAGCGTCGGCTACATCAATGGCATCCATGACATGAGAACGATGATGCACTAGGTTGTGGAGCCAATCCCACCAAGGAGATCATGCCTCCCCTTCCACGTTCGACTGGGGTGAGTCCGCCATGCCCACTTCTTGATTCTTCCCGGTCGAATTTGCGCGAGCTGGGTTCTTGGATTGGATGTCGTTAACGTGCATCGGAATATGACCGCGGAGATCACAAATCGTGTTAATTTCATTCGCCTGGGAGAAATTCTTGGCCCTGTCCTTGCCAAATTTCTGCTTTCTTTAGCTTTCACGTCTCAAATTTCCATTTGATCTCCTGACAATGTTGGGACTTGGGACTCAGGGTTAATAGCTCCTATGCGACATCTTTGAGGTGCAATGGAAGGGGTGCGACGTAGTTGACTAAAATACCTATAGTACTACGTTTCAGAGGCTCAAATAACCAAGGCCCACTCGGGTGATTAAACTGGTCGTCAACGGGAGTGAGGTTATGTTTAAGACATGTGGGTCCCACTTGGCAGTTTCATCAGGTGAAACGTGTCCCCGTTCCTGTCTAAACGTGTACCCCTCCCACCCCTCCACTTTTTTTCTCGGCGATGAGCCGGCGCCGGCGCCGGAGATTTTGTTCTCGGTGATAGCAGCGCGGAGGAGCTTTCATTCTCGGTGACGGCAGCGGCTGTGGTGAGTGAATCTGGAATCCTGTCCCATTCCCCTCCCATTCCCCTCCGTGTCGAGTTAGATCTCACCGCATCGCCCCTGTTTCCCTCTATTTTTGGTGTTTTGGTCGATTTGATCCAAATTTGGGTGGGTGGGAGGGGGGCTGACCGCGATGGAGCCGCCAGAGACAACAACATCGACAAGGTAATCCCTTAATGTGCATCCTTTCCAAGTGCTACCTCTTGAGCACTGTGTTGGTTTTCCCTTGAAGAGGAAAGGGTGATGCAGTAAAGCAGCATAAGTATTTCCCTCAGTTTTTGAGAACCAAGGTATCAATCCAGTAGGAGACCACGCGCGGGTCACCTCGTACCTACACAAACAAATAAGAACTTCGCAACCAACACGATAAAGGGGTTGTCAATCCCTTCACGACCACTTGCAAGAGTGAGATCTGATAGAGATGATAATAATAATAAGATAAATATTTTTGGTACTTTTATGATATAGATTGAAAGTAAATATTGCAAAATAAAATAGATTGGAAACTTGTATGATAAAATAGATTGGAAACTGGTATGAGGGAAAATAGACCCCGGGGCCATAGGATTCACTAGTGGCTTCTCTCAAGATAGCATAAGTATTACGGTGGGTGAACAAATTACTGTTGAGCAATTGATAGAAAAGCGAATAATTATGAGAATATCTAGGCATGATCATGTATATAGGAATCACGTCCGCGATAAGTAGACCGAAACGATCCTCCATCTACTACTATTACTCCACACATCGACCGCTATCCAGCATGCATCTAGAGTATTAAGTTCATAAGAACAGAGTAACGCCTTAAGCAAGATGACATGATATAGAGGGATAAACTCATGCAATATGATGTAAACCCCATCTTGTTATCCTCGATGGCAACAATACAATACGTGCCGTTTCCCTTTCTGTCACTGGGATCGAGCACCGCAAGATTGAACCCAAAGCTAAGCACTTCTCCCATTGCAAGAAAGATCAATCTAGTAGGCCAAACCAAACTGATAATTTGAAGATACTTGGAAAGATAAACCAATCATACATAAAAGAATTCAGAAAAGATTCAAATATTGTTCATAGATAGACTTGATAATAAACCCACAATTCATCGGATCTTGACAAACACACCGCAAAAAGAGTTACACCGAATAGATCTCCAAGAGAATCGAGGAGAACTTTGTATTGAGATCCAAAGAGAGAGAAGAAGCCATCTAGCTACTCGCTATGGACCCGAAGGTCTGAGGTAAACTACTCACACATCACCGAACAGGCCATGGAGTTGATGTAAAGGCCCTCCCTGATCAATGCCCCCTTCGGTGGAGCTCCGGAAAAGGCCCCGAGATGGGATCTCTCGAGTACA
>NW_024120203.1:0-16392 GCF_003073215.2 Triticum urartu
CCCAGCGTGTGGGCCACGCCGCCACTGTAGCAGGCGGCGTCCCAATTGCTGCACGCGCGACAGCGCTAATTCTCGTGCAGACGGCGCAGATTTTCACATGCGCTGATTCCTGGGTTCCTTGTTTTGCTTTCTGCCACAAGTTTCGATGATCTAGAATCGGATTCCCGCCTAAACTTTGTAGTACTGATTGCTACGTAGACGACACTAATTAAAGCGGTGCGTGATTCTTGCTTCCATCTATTCCTCCAGCCGAAGCGACAGGCGTGCTGATTTCAACGCGTGTTTTCCTGCCGCACACTCGAGAGCATTGTTGTTGCTGTGTGTGATGAGACACCGCGATGCTGGAATCCGATGCCGCGGTAGGTGAGTTTTGGCTCGTTCTGCCGACAATACAGTGGTCCTCTTCTTTTTAAACGTACATCTGCGGTCCATGCGCATACACTCTCTCTCGCATATCTCTGGTTGCCTTCTCTGCCTCTCTGCTCTCTCTAAGTGTAGAATAATACACAGATAGAAAGAAAAACTTGGTAGCCACTTTCACTCGTGATTTTGGCCGATTTAGAATTGGATTTCGAAGATGATGAAGTTGAAGAAAAGATAGATTATGGTAAGATCTATCCATTTTTGTTGGTTTCATTCGCATGCATGATGTTTTCGTTCTGTTTGATTAGTTCCTAAATGTGTATTCTCTGTTGTTTTAGGCATAATTTTAGCACTTGGAGGAGTCATTTAGAGCTTGAGGAGTAGGATTTGCGTAGAGAAGTGAACTACGAAGTTGAAGATCAAGGTATGAGCTTTGCAATACATGGAATTTTTTGTGCATGCACGATGGTAATTAGTTAGTCTTTTAGCTCGTCATTAGCTAAGCGATGTTAGTGCTTAGAGGTTAGAAATAATTTCAGACGACAGATACAACATTTATAATATATTTTTTAGATGAGTAGGTTGAAGATGTTGTATCTATGTTAGGTGCGTCCATTAGTATTGACATGCGAGAAATCTTAATACGGTAATTAAGAAAAAACTTGTACTATAATTGTTCATTGCATGTGGTATGTTATTTCATGTGGTATGTTTATTAATAAGTCTATAGTTAGGAAGCCGTAGGTCTACTTTGTTATGTCGCAATAATCTAAATTTTATATGTTAAGATTATGTGCTAATGTACTTGATGATGTATGTAATTAGGTAAAATAATTCATCTTAGTAGCAAACAAGGAGGAGATGACGTGATTGAAGAAATTGTGTTTCCATCTTCGCTGCCCCTTTTGAGGTGATGACCACATACATCCAAGTGCTATTTTCATACTTTTGATAGCAGAAAGAAAAATCCATGTGTAATATTGATGTTCATGTGATAATAGGTTGACTCCGTTCATATAGTACTAGTGACGGAAATTTATTCGAACTATTTGGACTCTTAATTGCATTCGCAAGCACATCCATATTGGAGCCAAGGTATAAAATGACACCGTAATTTTGTTAATATTTTTTATATTGATGTACTGTTGTGAATAATGTGCATGCCGCTGCAAATATTATTATTTGTAAATAAATGATTGGTATCGTATGATATGAAAAAATTATATAAAGCCGGAAGAAATTAAATGTTTTACTCATATGGTATTAAAATATTATTATCATACTATTATGTTTAGTGGTTCTTTGTCATAACCTGTTGTAAGAAAATTAGTTTTTACTAATAGTCGTTTTTACTCTTGTAGATGAGTTTGAGAAAAAATAGATCTTTAAATACTCGTTAACCAAACAACCCCTTAAAGTCTAAGCCAATGATTCTAGAAACAAACCGAATATTTGTAATGAAAATACGGTTATTATTTTAGTCGTATGATATGTAAATGTTGTCATCGTTACTAAATGTTCAGTTACTAATTATTTGAAATGTAAACATGTATGGTGGTTAGGTACTATGGAAAATTTAGTAGTGTACTATGGGAACGTCTTACGCGACGGTCCTTTCGGGGTGGATGTGTCCTTGTGTGAGTTGACTATAGTTGTAGTGAGAGACATGGTCAACGTGGGTTACGCAGTAGTTAGAAGGTGCATCCGAGCGGTGTTTGGCCCAGGGATGCAGGGAAAAAAATGACAATGGAGGCCTTCGTCGTTGACAGAGGAAATGATGGGACAGTTGCTCGTTGGGGTTTGCGGCCTGTCACAGGTGATCGGGCATGGGGGTCGTACATGAGGTTTGCAAGCAATCCCAATAACTCAATGTATGGTCAGCCGATGGTGTATGTGGAGTTCATTTTAGCCACTGATGTTGCCGGATGCAGTAGCAGGGGTGGTGAGGTCGAGTTGGCCATCACATCAGCCCCTAGCGTTGGCCCATCGGAACCGATGGCGGCCAGCCTGTGTATGACACATGATATTGGTCTGCGGCTGTTGACATGAGCAAACACGTGGAGGGATTGCTGGAGGCGCTAGATGATGATGATCATTCTTCTGCGTCTCCGGAGTCAAGTGAAGAAGAAGATGTTCCTCCTCAGAGGGCGGTTGCGGCAGCAATGCAACCTGGGGTTTTACAGGATATGAGCATCACCAACGAATTTCACTCTGCTTCTGGCCTAGGAGCAGGGAGCCTGGAGGTTGGGCAAGTTTTCCCAGACAAGAAGTCTGCTTACCAGGAAAATGGTAGCTATGCAATCGGCATCCACCGCCAGCATAGAGTGAAGCAGTCTGATAAAAAAGAGTTGAAGGTCATATGCATCCACACCGCGAAAGGTTGCCGTGGAAGAGTTCTTGCTAGCCTGAAGCCTGGGGTATGTCAGTCATGGCATATCACAAAAATAGTGGAGCATACCTGTGAGCAAACTGGGACTCTTTCAAATCACTGCAATGTGACAGCAAAATATGTGGCACAGACGATGGAAACGATTGTGCAGGGAAGTCTCAACATTAGTGTTAGGACTCTGCAAAAAGATGCAGAGGATCTAATTGACTTCCCTGTTAGCTACAACAAGGCTAGGCATGCGAAGGAAAATATATTCAAGAACTTGTAAGGTACCTATGAGGAGGCCTATTCTTATGCCCCTAGAATGCTTCATCAAATAGCAAGTGCTAATAGGGGGACTCAAGTTTGGCGGAGAGAACGTCCAAACCCAATGAACCTGGGTGAGCTAATCCTGGACCGCTTATTTTGGGCATTCGCCCAGACTATACAAGCCTTCAGGAACTGTCACCCGGTATTATCAGTTGATGGTACCTTTCTCACTGGAAAGTACAAGGGCACACTATTGGTGGCGATTGCAGTGGATGCAAATAATCAGCTTCTTCCTATTACATATGCATTGGTCGAGAGCGAGAACAAAGATAGCTGGTTGTGGTTCCTGAGCTGCATGAAGATGGGTGTCGTAAAAGAGCGTAAAGGTGTTTGCACCATCTCTGATCGCAACACTGGATTATTAAGCGCTCTTGAAATAATTAAGGCATCGGAATAAGAGCGGGGCTAGCCTGATCTAGAGGGAAGGTGGTGCATGAGGCATTTGGCAGAAAACTTTTACTCTAAATTCAAAAAACAAGGACTGGTTCAAGTTATTCAAGAGGATGTGCATGCAAAAAACTGAAGCCAAAATGAATGCGATCTGGGCAGGTATCAATGCTGAGATCGACCGCGCGGCCTTGCCGCAGAGAGAAGACCGGAGGGGTCGTAGGACGCCCATAAATTTGAGCCAGTGGATCGGCGAGAATTGCCCTCATTTGGACAAGTGGGTGCAGGCTCACGACACCGGGGCTCGGTATGGAATAATGACCAGCAACATGTCAGAGGTGTACAATGGTGTTCTTAAAGGGGTGCGAGCACTGCCTATCACAGCCCTAATTGAAGAAACTTGGAACCGAACCCTGTCATACTTTGTAGACAGGGTCACCGTCGCCAAAGCACAAGTTGAATTGAACAAGCCATGGTCCGAGAAGATGCAAAGACATCTGGACGAGAAAGCAAAGAAGTCCCAAAGTCATGGCTGCAGGAAAGTGGACGCACTTAGGAATAAGTGGGAGGTCAATGTGTGAGCCAAGTACGTTAAGGGTCACCACATAGGATCAAAAAAGCAAGATGTCACCCTTGGCTCAACCTCCTATGAGTGCACTTGTAACAAGCCCAAGATTGAGGGCTACCCTTGCAGTCATGTGCTCCGGGCGGCTGCTGATCAAAAAATCAGCGTCGAGCCATACATATCGCCGCACTTCAACATGTACAATCTATACAACACTTGGAACAGTGAGTTCTGGGCTTGGGGCATAGATATGAACTATAAAATGTTGTGGCCAGATGGGCCGAAATGGGTTCCGAACGCTGACTTGATGAGAACCGCAAAGGGACGACATCAGTCTAGGCGTCATCGCAATGACATGGACCATAGCCACATGGGAGAACCAAGGCGATGCCGCGTTTGCAGGTGTCCTGGACATTCACGCAGGGAATGCCCGTATCGAGCCAACAACAACGCATGATGTTGATATATATGTACTCACTATGTCTATTTATATTTCTACTCGTTATGTGTACTTATATTAAATTTAAATTGAATCTCTTTGTATTATTGTACTCATGATGTTAACTTCAGATAATTAATGTAAATCGTATCTCTTTGTATTTTTGAAGTTAATTTTGATTTGCATTTGTATTTGTGTCTTCCTCGTAATTTATATTTGTATGTTTGTGTGCAGGTTATGGGTGAAGTGCCAGTGCTTTTGCAGGGGCCCTGTGACGCCGGCCACCGTTGCCACCTATGCAAATCAAATCAAAATAATTGCAAACAAAACTCCCCCGGGAATGTTGTTAGTTGGAGGCACTCATTGTTTCGAGCAAGCCATGGATTGATGCTTGTTGGTGGAGGGGGAGTATAAACATTCCCATTCTGTTTGGGACCCGCCTATAATGTGTGTAGCATGGAAGATATCGCCATCTCTTGGTTGTTGTGTTGACAATGAAAGTATGCCGCTCAAAATATTATTCATCTCTATTTCAAAATCGAGCTCTGGCACCTCTACAAATCCCTGCTTCCCTCTGTGAAGGGCCTATCTATTTACTTTCTTGTTGAGTCATCACCCTCTTATTAAAAAGCACCAGTTGGAGAGCACCGCTATCATTTGCATTCATTACTGTTAGTTTACATTGAGTATGACTTGACTGGATCTCTTTCACCATGAATTACAATGTCTAGTTAGTCCTTGATCTTTAAAGGTGCTCTGCATTTATGTTTGTGGTCTTAGAAGGGGCTAGCGAGATACCATCTTGTTATATCATATTATGATTGTTTTGAGAAAGTGTTGTCATCCGAGATTTATTATTATTGCTCGCTAGTTTATTATGCCATTGATATGAGTAAATATGAGACCTAAGTGTTATTGTGAATGTGGTTAGTTCATAATCTTTGCTGAAAACTTGAATGCTGGCTTTACATATTTACGACAACAAGAGCGAACAGAGTTTGTAAAAGTTTTTCTTTATCACTTTCGGTTTGTCAACTGAATTCTTGAGGGCAAGCAAAAGTTTAAGCTTGGGGAGTTGATACGTCTCCGTTGTATCTACTTTTCCAAACACTTTTGCCCTTGTTTTGGACTCTAACTTGCATGATTTGAATGGAACTAACCCGGACTGACGCTGTTTTCGGCAGAATTGCCATGGTGTTATTTATGTGCAGAAATAAAAGTTCTCGGAATGACCCGAAACTCCACGGAGATTATTTTTGTAAACAATAAAAAATACTGGCAAAGAATCAAGGCCAGGGGGCCCACACCCTAGCCATGAGGGTGGGGGACGCGCTTGCCCCCCTGAGCGTGCCCCCTGCCTCGTAGCCCCCCTGGAGCTCCACCGACCTCAACTCCAACTCCATATATTCGTGTTCGGGGAGAAAAAATAAGGGAGAAGGATTCATTGCGTTTTACGATACGGAGCCACCACCAAGCCCTAAACTCTCTCGGGAGGGCTGATCTGGAGTCCGTTCGGGGCTCTGAAGAGGGGAATCCGTCGCCGTCATCATCATCAACCATACTCCATCACCAACTTCATGATGCTCACCGCCATCCATGAGTAATTCCATCATAGGCTTGCTGGACGGTGATGGGTTGGATGAGATTTATCATGTAATCGAGTTAGTTTTGTTAGGGTTTGATCCCTAGTATCCACTATGTTCTGAGATTGATGTTTCTATGACTTTGCTATGGTTAATTCTTGTCACTAGGGCCCGAGTGCCATGATTTTAGATCTAAACCTATTATGTTTTCATGAATATATGTGAGTTCTTGATCCTATCTTGCAAGTCTATAGTCACCTACTATGTGTTATGATCCGGCAACCCTGAAGTGACAATAATCGGGACCACTCCCGGTGATGACCGTAGTTTGAGGAGTTCATGTATTCACTATGTGTTAATGCTTTGGTCCAGTACTCAATTAAAAGGAGGCCTTAATATCCCTTAGTTTCCGCTAGGACCCCGCTACCACGGGAGGGTAGGACAAAAGATGTCATGCAAGTTCTTTTCCATAAGCACATATGACTATATTCGGAATACATGCCTACATTACATTGATGAAGTCGAGCTAGTTCTGTGTCACCCTATGTTATGACTGTTACATGATGAACCATATCTGGCATAATTCTCTATCACTGATCCAATGCCTACGAGCTTTCCACATATTGTTCTTCGCTTATTTACTTTTCTGTTGCTATTGTTATCATCACTACAAAATACCAAAAATATTACTTTTTCTACCGTTACCATTACTATCATATTACTTTGCTACTAACCACTTTGTTGTAGATATTAAGTTTCCAGGTGTGGTTGAACTGACAACTCTGCGGCTAATACTTGAGAATATTCTTTGGCTCCCCTTGTGTCGAATCAATTAATCTGGGTTGAATACTCTACCCTCGAAAACTGTTGTGATCCCCTACACTTGTGGGTTATCATATCCATCCCACCAACGAAAACAACTTATAGTTCCCAACACTTTCCATGCTTAGATATATCACAGGCGGTTCCCAAACAGAAAATAAAGTTTATTCCTTTTTCCACCATACTTTCAGTTTCCATGGCTAACCGTATCCACGGGTGCCCTCCATACCAACACTTTCCAAGGAATTTATTATTTAACAACATAAAGTAAATTCATTTTTTTTGCATTTCGGGACTAGGCATCCCTAATACCTTTGCCTTACTCTCGTGCAATGACAAGTGAATAAACACTCATCTTGAGAATAACACATCTAGCATGGAAAATATTAGCCACCCCTCACCGCTCTACAAGCGAAAAAAACACACAAAAGAGAAGTTTATTTTCAAAATTAGAGATGGCACATGCAAATTTGCTTAGAACGGCAAAAGAATACCGCATATAGGTAGATATAGTGGACTCATGTGGTAAAACTGGTTTAAAGGACTTTGGATGCACAAGTAGTGATCATACTTGGTTCAAAATGAAGTCTAACAAAAGATTGAGAAGCGACCAACCAAGAAACGAATAATCTCATAAGCAAGCATTAAGCATAAATAACACCGAATAATACACCACAAGTAGGATACAATTTCATTGCATGACTATTGACTTTCATACTTGCATAGGGAATCACAAACCTTAACACCAATATTCTTACTAAAGCATAATTACTCATCAACATGACTCACATATCACATCATCATATCTCAAAACTATTACTAAGAATCAAGTTTATTTTGTCCAATGATCTTCATGCAAGTTTTTACTATATCCTTCTTGGATATCTATAACTTTGAGACTAATTTTCATGTGTTGCTTTTCATAAGCTCAAACAAATAGAAGTGAATATCATGAGCATAATTTTTCTTATTTCTCTCAAATTAATTTAAGTGAAGCAAGAGAGAATTTCTTGAAAATTTTACTAACTCTCAAATAAATCTAAGTGAAGCAAGAGAGCATTTTTAACAAGTCATGACATAATTTTGGCTCTCCCAAATAGGTGTGTCCAGCAAAGATTTATGACTTAAAACACAAAATAAAACAAGCAAAGACACATATCATATAAGACACTCCAAGCAAAACAGATATCATGTGACGAATAAAAATATAGTTTCGGTAAAATAACGATGATCGTTGGAAGAAAGCGGGGATGCCACTCGGGGGCATCCCCAAGCTTAGTTGGTTGCTCATTTTTGGATAATAGCTTGGTATGTCGGGGCATCCCCAAGCTTAGGCTCTTCTATCCTTTATTCCTTCATCCATCGTAAGATAACCAAAATCTTGAAAACTTCAATCACACAAAACTCAACAAAACCTTCGTGAGATCCGTTAGTATAATAATAATAAATCACTACTATAAGTGTTGTATCAAACCAATTCATATTTTTTATTTTATTATATCTACTGTATTACAACTTTTCTATGGAAAAAACTCATCAAAGAAAACCATAGAGCCATCAAAATAAGCACACAAAGCAAAGAAAATTGAATCTGTCAAAACAGAACAGTCTGTAGCAATCTGACTATTTCGAATACTTCTGTAACTCCAAAAATTCTGAAAACTTAGGAAGACTTGAGTAATTTGTATATTGATCTAATTCAAGTGGAATGGGTATTTTATCGCTCTCTGGTAAAATATTAAAATTAATTTCGCAAGAGTAAAAGTTCTGTTTTTCCAGCAAGATCAAAGAACTATCACCCAAGAAGATCCTAAAGGCTTTACTTGGCACAAACACTAATTAAAACATAAATAACACAATAATAACAGCAGCATAATTGTGAAAACACTCAAGAACAGAAAGCAAAAAGCAAAAAAATATATTCATTGGGTTGCCCCCCAACAAGCACTATCGTTTTATGCCCCTAGCTAGGCATAAGATTTCAACGATGCCCACATGAAAGATAATAATTGAAACACAAAGAGCATCTTGAAATATATGACAAACACATTTAAGTCTAACATACTTCCTATGCATAGGAATTCTATAAGCAAACAAATTATCAAAACAAGCAAAGACTAGCATATGCAAGGAAGAAGAATAAAACATAGACAATCTCAACATGAAGAGAGGTAATTTAGTAACATGAAGATTTCTACAACCATATTTACCTCTCTCATAATAATTATATGTAGGATCATAATCAAATTCAACAATATATCTATCACATAAAATGTTCCCTTCATGATCCACATGCATGCAAAGTTGACACTCTTCCAATATAGTGAGATTATCATCAAATAAAGTCATGACCTCTCCAAGCCCACTTTTATCAAAAAAATCATAAGATTGAACACTCTCCAAATATGTGGGATTAATTTTAGGTAAAGTTGACACTCTCCCAAACCCACTTTTAATATTATCACAAGCATATTCATCATGAGGTTTAAATAAATTTTCAAGATCATAAGAATCATTATCACCCCAATCATGATCATTGCAATAAGTAGTAGATATATCAAAACTAGCATCCCCAAGCTTGGGGTTTTGCATATCACTAACACAATTGACATTAGTAGAATTTATAGTAAAATCATTGCAAACATTCTATTCATTCAAGGAGCTATCATGAATCACTTCATAAAATTCTTCTTTTAGCACTTCATCACAATTTTCAGATTCACGAATTTCAAGCAAAACTTCATAAAGATAATCTAGTGTACTCAACTCACTAGCAATTGGTTCAACATAATCAGATCTCTTGAAAAGATTAGCAAGTGGATGAGGATCCATATCAATAGATTTTTAGCAAGCGAAGATACAATCAAATAGAAGGCACATGACAACACAAGCAAAGAGATCTGACATGAAAAAGGCAAACGGAAAGAAGGCAAATAAAACGACAAAATTTTGTGATGTCAGGGAGAGGAAAACGAGAGGCAAATGGCAAATAATGTAAATTGCGAGGAGATGAGGTTTGTGATTAGGAATCTGGTATATGTTGAAGATCCTCCCTGACAATGGCGCCAGAAATTCCTTTCGATGTCGCTTCAAGTTACGTCGGTATTTCCCCAAAGAGGAAGGGATGATGTAGCACAACGGCGGTAGGTATTTCAATCAGATATGAAACCAAGGTTATCGAACCAGTAGGAGAACCAAGCAAGATAACGTAAATAACACCTGCACATAGATAAAGAATCCTCGCAACCCAACATGTTAAAGGGGTTGTCAATCCCTTTCGGGGTACGGCGCCTCAAGATAGGCAAACCGACATGAGATAAATTTGTAGTAGATTGAAAGATATATCGCAAATAAAATAAATAGAAATAAAACGCAGCAAGGTATTTTTGTATTTCTGGTTTAATAGATCTGAAAATAAATGCAAGAGAAAAGTAGATCACAAAGGCAAATATATGAGAAGAAAGACCCCGGGGCCGTAGGTTTCACTAGTGGCTTCTCTCGAGAAAAATAGCAAATGGTGGGTGAACAAATTACTGTTGGGCAATTGACAGAACTTCAAATAATTATGAAGATATCCAGGCAATGATCATTATATAAGAATCACGTCCAAGATTAGTAGACCGGCTCCAGCCTGCATCTACTACTATTACTCCCCACATCGACCGCTATCCAGCATGCATCTAGTGTATTAAGTTCATGGAGAAACGGAGTAATGCAATTAGAACGATGACATGATGTAGACAAGATCTATCTATGTAGAGATAGACCCCATCATTTTATCCTTAGTAGCAACGATACATACGTGTTATTTCCCTTTCTGTCACTGGGATCAAGGACTGTAAGATCGAACCCACTACAAAGCACCTCTTCCCATTGCAAGATAAATAGATAAAGTTGGCCAAAGAAAACCTAAACATCGGAGAATAAATACGAGGCTATAAGGGATCATGCATAAAAGAGATCAAAGAAACTCAAATACTTTCATGGATATAAAAAGATAGATCTGATCATAAACTCAAAGTTCAACGATCCCAACAAACACACCGCAAAAGAGTTACATCATATGGATCTCCAAGACACCATTGTATTGAGAATCAAGAGAGAGAGAGAGATGAAGCCATCTAGCTACTAACTATGGACCCGAAGGTCTACAAAGAACTACTCACCCATCATCAGAGAGGCACCAATGGAGGTGGTGAACCCCATCCTAGATGGTGTCTAGATTGGATCTGGTGGTTCTGGAATATTGGGGTATTTATAGAGCAAAGAGGCGGTCCGGGGGGCACCCAAGGTGGGCACAACCCACCAGGGTGCGCCTGGGCCTCCTAGCGCGCCCTGGTGGCTTGTGTCCCCCTCGGGGCACCCCCCAGGTGCAGCCAGAGCCCGTTGTGTTCCTTCTGGCCCATAAAAATTCTCCGTAAATTTTCGTGGCATTTGGACTCCATCTGATATTGATTTTCTGTGATGTAAAAAACATGGAAAAAACAACAACTGGCACTTGGCACTATGTCAATACGTTAGTACCAAAACATGATATAAGATGACTATAAAATGATTATAAAACATCCAAGATTGATAATATAACAGCATGGAACAATCAAAAATTATAGATACGTTGGAGACCCATGTGTTCTACTCGGCGCTCTTCATATTGCAAGTGATCGGTACGGCGTTGGTTTTAGATGCTATCGCAAGGCGAATACACAAAATTGAATAAAGCACGGTAGTTGTTGGAATGAAATCGAACAACAGTTCCTAACCAGCAATCAGAGTTGCAATTCTATCAATGATATACCATGTGATAAATAATACTGTCGTACTACTTATACACACAGGACACTTGTTTCACCATGCCAGATTATTACATCAAAATCTCTTGGAGGATAGATCAGTTCGGCAGTTGCGTGCTGCTACTGAAGAATTTCAAAGTTGATTTGGACCAGCTCTCCTTGCCAAGAAAGTTCGATTTTGACATCATCTCGAACCGCAAGATATTATTTAGATTTGAACCTTGACCATCCTTTAGCATAAATCATCATGCGACCATCCTTTGTACTTACGGTATATTGAGCAGGTTCATTCACACCAAGGCTGCGCATGGTAAGAGAAACTTGCCCACGATCGCCCGAATTGTTGAATGACTCCCTTGTTGCTCTAGGAATTCTCTGTTTGCAAACAAGAAGACATACACGAACAGTTAGATCAACACAGTGAATCATGTGAAACAACATGGAAAGAAAAAAGAACGAAGCACTTGGGCGGCCAATGCTTACCAAGAAGGTGGACATGTCAGTTTTTGTAAGGACTTTGGTATATGAAGTGAGACCTGCAGCCCAGTCTGTTGCCGGTGCAACCGCTGGTTCCGTTGCCGCTGCATGGGCCAGAGCAGATGCAAGTGCAAGTGTTGGTGCAGGTGCCGAAGCCGTTGCTGGTGCCCGTGCCAGTGCGACTGGTAGTGTCGTTGCTGGTGCCCGTGCCGGTGCGACTGATAGTGTCGTTGCTGGTGCCGGAGATGGTGCTCCTTGTAGAGCTGGTGCCGGTGTCGGAGCAGGTGCCGGTGTCGATGCCCGATCCTCCGGTAGATCAACCTGATCCGCTGATGCGGTCGGTGCCCAATCCTCAGCTGGATCAGACCGAGCTGCTGCTGCTATCAGTGCTAGAGCAACTGCCGGTGCTCGATCTGTTGCTGAAGGCGGTACCGATGTGCGAGACAGCAGCGATTGTGTCTGGTCTGCTATGATCAGCTTTCTAACTTGACTAGGCTCCGTGACTGTGATCTAGTATTTTTCTTCATTTATTTTAAACGCGAGAATGACTAATTGTGGCATGTTTATAAACCAAACTGCAGTTCATCATAGGGATTTAGCTTGTACTCAGACAACAGACTGATCCAATTTTTTCCAGTAATATAAGTGATAGACAGTGCCTTCGTTACTGACACGACATAAGAAGTGAAACCTGCAAAAATGGCCATCGTAGAGCAAACCAAACAGTTTATTCTGTGATGAATGTCACATGGCAAAACCTACATCGTAAAATTGCAGCAAAAGAAAGAAAACATGACATTAAATCAATAAGATTTAGACAATAAATCAATAAGATTTACTTGATGTGACACGAGTGAATCATTAACAGGAAATCACTATGTTGAAGTACTAAACAGAAGATTGATCGTCCAACTACGCGTTGCATGCAAGGCCCCCGCCTACTCCCACAAGCAGGACAGTCCAAAGGTTGTGACAAATCGTATGGACCGAACATCCATGGGACTGGAAATCCTAGTGGGTGCGATAAACCCTGCAATGCATACATATATTGGAGTGTAACCATAATTGATAAACCGTCCTCACAAAAAACATGATCTGGATACTTCAAAATATACATACTGAATTGAGGGGACAGACATTAACATAGATTGTTCTCAGGACTCACCACACACCAAAAGCAGCAGTACTACACAATACAAGGTTCACAAACACAAATCAAGTACTGAACAATAGTACTTACTACAGACAAGCAAAGTTGCACTAATTAAACTTTGTAGACTATTTCTTGCCACCGACCTACGGGATGAACCCCGTATAACTGACTAGGCCATGGAATTCGTGAGAGACGTCTACTGGCACCATCACCATCTCGTCAACCTTGGAGAACCTAACAGAGTGGTCTTTCCACTCATAAACATAACGATGAAGACATGCCACATCAGATTTGTCGGGAAGCTCTACAAGAACCACACCCTTCATAATCGAAGGCACAACCAGGAAATTGTTGTGGTCAAGTACAGCCTCGAAAACACGCCTGACAACAATGCTACGGGAAAACACTACTTCAGGACACGTGGCAACACAGACACATCAGCTCGACAGTTTAGCAGTAGAACTCATCCTCAGGTCTTCCAGTTCACACGGCATGACTTTGAGAACTTCATCTCCACCGCGGACCTCGTTCTAATTCAAACAGAAACCAAATATTTTATTACTACCTCCGTTCTGAAATATAAGATGATTTTCGATATTTTACTCCATATATGACTACATATACGCATAGAAATGAGTGAACAAAGACACTAGAACATGTCTTCAGAGACATGAGAGCAGAGGGATTACTTGCAGTACCCATAACACAAGTTACTGAGGCAAATATACCCTCTTCAAAGGTAGCATTGATGTTCATAAAGTAGTTGAAAGTAATCTATAATAAATCAGTGTCAACCTCTCGCATGTTTGGTCAAAAGAGGAATTTAGAACCGTCATTTGGCACACAAAAATCACATGCAAGATCACCCAGAAAGTTGTACTACTAGTACTAGTACTGCGTGTTAGATGAAAAAACATGATCAAGATCGAGAAAAAGATCGTCAAGAAGAGATATTACCTGGACTTGCTTAATGAGGGATCCCGAAGAGGGGGGCTGGGACATGGCAATGGCTTTGAGCTTGTCTGCGGTAGTCTGGGCGAGGTGCTTGCGCTTCTTCGTACCATGAGCCTCGACAGTTTTGGCCAGAGCCATAGACACCACTTCGGTCGGTGCTCCAGCGTCCATCAAGAAACTATCAAATAGAAATAAAAGAAAAGAAACCATAATCACAAACCCAAAAGAAGAAAAAAGAAGGAGTTATAGGATCAGTCTTGGGGTTGCAAGACCGGGCCTTGGCCAGAATCAACACCATTGATGCGCTCAACTTTCCTTCTTTGGGAGAGAAGAACACTGGCAGAAGCTGGTCGGGGTTTTCTTGAAGAAATGAGGAACAGGATGAGGGAGAAGCGAGTGGGGGTTTTCTTCAAGAGAGAAAGCTGAGAGAGAAGAGCGAGATGATGGTTGCTTCGTCCGTCCAACTTACTACTAGAAAGGAGAGCATTTTGTGCTTTGACGGCTCATTGGGCATTACTACGGTGCTTCAATCGGGGTAGTCTACTGTGCAGTTGGGCACTCTACTATGGAGTAATTTAGTGCATGGCTGGTGGACCCCGATGCTGGCTGTCCCACACGTCGGCAAAAGTGAGTAGCAAGGTTCCCGACGACCGTCAAGGAGGATCCGCATGGTAGAGCGTGTCCACTGTTTTTCTAAAGAAGAAGAAATGACTACAGCAAGCGTTTCCACTCTTATGACAGAGGAGTGCGAAACACGGCAGCCACTTGAACATACACAGTGCTCCTACTACTAGGCATGTGTAGTGGTTCATACGTCAGTACTACATAATATTGTTGCTAGTGTAGTAAGATATGACGATAACAAATGATGTTGTGCACATGTTAACTATATGAACAGTAATGTAACATAATAGTACCGCTTTTTCGACTGTCCGGTCGAGAATGAACGGTGAGATCAATGTTAACAGAACTAGGTCTACAGCGCACGAAGAGTACGGTGCTACAATACTCAATGAAACATGAACCATACGAAGCACAAATCAGTGTTAGGCAGGGTGTATGAAGAGTGCACAGGATGGGAGATAAAGTTCCCTTCTCGACCCACACTAGTAGGTTAACACAAATACACGAAGAGGGAACAACTATATTGAGATGAGAATGCAACCAAACACACCCACACGCTTTGTGTTATAGTGACTGATCTGCATCATCTGAGTTTGATCCAACGGTTATGTTGCGCCGAGACATGGACATGCCCATGCAGAGGATGACTAAATACCACCAAAGTCCCTCTACTTCTCAAGGCGCACGACGTTGATGACGCAGGGTGCAACCGCCCGCAGAGCCCGCTCCCGGTTGACGGGAGCCAACTCATCAAAGACGGCGTCCAATGGCACGAATGGATTCCGGTGATGGAGCCCTGAGAGGATTCGCTCGGCAACGGTGACGGCAGCCCGCAACCCCTCTGTCAGTGTCTGTAACGACCCAACACAAAATGGATCGAGGTCTCTGTGCTTAAGTGTCATCCCTGGATCGGTATGGTGACACACACCGTACTCGAGGAATTATAACAGAGTTCAATCACACTTTATTACATCGAGGTTCTCAAAAGAGTATTTATTACAATAATATGGCCAAAGACCATCTCAATTAAAATAATTGCGGAAGCATTGAAGGTAAATGAGTCCATCCAACTCCACGACAGACTAAGTGTAGAATAACGACCTATCGCACCTTTAATCTTCGTCGGAAAAGTCTGCAACATGAGACGTCGCAGCCGTGTAGGTCAGCACATGGAATATGCTGTCAATTTCACACCATAGAATAATAATAAATGAAAAGACTATCTCTATATGCAAATTTAGCTGGTGGAGGCTCTAAGTTTTATTTTGCATAAAAATAATTTTACTCTACAACAAAGGAATACATTTTTTACTACTAAATTAAAATGCCATTACTGAGAAGGTTCCTCCAACTCAATCCTAAAATTCCCAAGTTATTAGTAACCCAATAATTTCATTAAAAAGAGTGATGAGATCAACCAATAATTCACTTCTAGATACTCAAGATGTCCATAACAGGGGACATGGCTAATCACGATTAGTTTGTACACTCTGCAGAGGTTTTCGCACTTTTCCCCACAAGAACCGGACAGCTCCAT
>NW_024120204.1:0-13974 GCF_003073215.2 Triticum urartu
TCCACCGAGCCGCGGGCGGCGGCGAGGCCGCAGAGAAGCGGGAGGGAGAGATGCAGAGTGCGCGCCATTCTCGTTGGAGGGAGACCTCGCGCTGTGGTGCACGCCTCAGACCTCTGAGTCTCAGACCAGGACGGGCTTTAGTGATCCTGACGTGCTAATCCACACGGTGGTTGGGTGGTCGCGTACATTCCATATTTCCATCATCTTGATTCCTATGATGGTCCAAAAATTTGGTCGATGCCCTGAGTGTAGGCCGGTGCACGGTGCCTTTCGCCGTGGAAAGCATCGGCGCGCTGGTGCATCAAGAGTGGCACGCACTTTTTTTTAATATAAAATAGTATTTTTATTGACTCATAATATATCATCAACATGATATAAAAATCAATGAGTAAACCCGGCGTCTGCATGACTAGGCTGCACATAGCCAACAACAACACACACTCACGCCTGCAAATAACGAAGACATACAAGGTCAAAACTATGCCTAAGATGGACAAAAAAACTCGAAGTGATCGAGGCAATACAACAACTACCATCAATATCAACCATCTTATGACAACACAAGAAATGTGATAAATGTTCTTCAACAGCAACATCTTCTGAAAGGGAACGACGAGTAAACATTGTAGTTGTCGAATCTAGCCACCAAAGGTCAGATTGTGAGTTTTTATCCTGAAGATCAAGTCGGAGCAAACATCAGGCAATGCCTTCAACAAGCCACGGTGCAAAAACACCACCATTGCCCCCGAAGCTTGAGACCAGGTACTCATAAAGCACAACCAAGTCAAAGTCATCATGTGTTCGTTGCCTCCACTTTTATGTGATCGAGTAGAGAAGAAAGGTCAATGACAATGCCAAAATCCTAATTCAGGATGCTTTGGTGGCCCGCACCGTTCCCACAAGTGGCAACTGGTGACAAACCTGCATCAGACACCACGACCACATGTCAGTTGTCGTGCTGTCGACGCCAGCAGCACGCAGACCGCAACGCCATCTGTGTGTCCTAGCAGAGGGCGCCTAATGGGGATGCAGATCATGGGATCGCGGCCTCTGGCATAGAATTTGCAGATAAATCACACACCTAATTGTACATTGCTGGTCCATTGCATGGCTACTACAACCCTCGTGACCACATTGGGCATGCCATCACAGTTGCCACTCCGACCATCATGGACCACGAGTTCAAATGGCATCTGCCAGATCTGGTTGGATGGCCATCCAACCGGCACGAGAGGGAGCAACCTCCAACCCCAACCATCACAAGCAGATGACCCCGAGGATGGGCTACATGATCGAGGCATGTCCGATAACACCAATCCTAGGTTTCCTAGGGCCTGATGCCATGACACAAAGCATCTGCCGCCGCCACCGCTAAGGCCACCTTGAAGATGGATGCCTGGCCACCACATTTGAGTGGTGAGATTGGTGATGAAGGAGCAGAGATTTCATGGAAGGTCGGATAGGGGAAGAAGTGAGGGGAGAATGCCCCGTTGCCATCGTCCACTGTTGGACAGCCTCCCCAGTTGTGGCATGGGTTCCGGTGGTGGCCGGCTCACTGCTAGAAAAAGGGCTATAGATAGGATTGATACTAATGGCGCACCATGAAAGCAGTGCGCCACTACTATATATTAATGGCGCACCGGTTGGTGATGCGCCATTAGTGTGGAAGACACTAATGGCGCACCAGAAACAGGTGCGCCACTAGTATTAAATTATTTTTTTTCGATTTTTTCATACATACTAATGGCGCATCAGGTCGAAGTGCGCCATTACTAGTTCTAAGTAGTAACGGCGCACCAAGCAGACAGTTGGGTGTGCCTTCATATTTGCCCCAAGAGCGACTTGGGAGTCTCGAGACAGAGTGACACGCACATTTCGACCGACAATAGCAGCATCTGGCACGGTAGATAAGCATCTACTCGCCTAGCAAGGGAGATAGTGTTCGATTTGAATGAAGTGGTTAACCCTCTATCGGTAGAGGGGTATATATAGATCCTAAGTAAATGAGCCATTTGAGCCATTTCATATAAGTGCCTGGATTTTCGGGTTGCAACTCAGACATCCGGGGGATTGCCTGGATGTTCGGGTTGCAACCCAGACGTCCAGGGTATTGCTCGGATGTCCGGCGGATCTGGCCTCGTCAACATCTGCGAGGCCAAAGGCAATATAGCCGGATGTCCAGGGGATTGCTTGGATGTTCGGGTTGCAAGCCAGACGTCCAGGGTATTGCTCGGATGTCCGGTGGATCTGGCCTCGCCAACATCTGCGAGGCAAAAGGCAATATAGTCGGATGGAAAGCTCCTCTATGCAGATGTCCGGAAATGCAAGGCATCCGAGATGGAGCGCGGATGATTCGGCTGTGGGGGAACCTACTGCACTGATAAGAGGGCTTCCTAGATGTCACATATGTATTCTGGAACGTTCGGGGCAACCCGCATGAAAGCTCTCTCTGGACAGTTGTTTGGGCAATGCTTTCGAGCTGCTGCCAAATGTTCAGGTGATATCACGGACAATTAGGATCCAGGGCAAAGTTTACATTGTCTCCTGGTGGACTAGCAGGACGTCCAGATGATCCCGACTAAGCCCGGACATCCAGATAGCAACCCAAAAAATCCGGTTGTGAAGATGGAGTTCGGCCTTTTGATAGGATTTATTTGGTGGTTAGGTTTGTCAAGAATTTTGTGGAAGATATGTGAGTCGAATGCTGCTGAAAAGATGTTGACTTGAGTAAGTCTCATACGGACCCCTTTCATCCCCTCTCAATAGTCCGAGATCACTATAACTCAAGATTTGACCGAATTAACTATGCTTCTTTTCTCTTTTTCACCATTCTTTAGTCATATACATTTTGGCGGGTCCTTGATCCAGACACAAAGATGCCAAAGGGACTAATAACATGTGTATAAACTTAACAAACATGATTAATCCCCTATATTATATTATCATCAACATCAAAATATAAATAAGGGCATGATTGCACTTTCAGACCGATTTGTGATAACAGGTCCATTTTGGCCATCAGGACACACATTCACTGACCAGTAACTTTTTGACCTGTCTATGATAATCATCTAGTCGAGCCTAAAATACCATATCACTGACGCCTCCGAGGTGATCAGATAGTGCTAAAGCTCTACGCATGTTCACAGATCGACCATGGATGAATGGTCAGTGCTATTCAGATCTGTAGTACTGACCAATCTTTCCTTGCACACTGTCCGTCACCATTGGAGCTGAGGCCACCTCTTCGTTCCACCGCTTCAGTGAGTCCCCACCAAGGCCGGTCCCAAGACTTGAGGGTCCAGGCAATACTAGAACACTAGACCTCTTAATATAAAAATCAAAATGATAATTAATTAGGAGTACTATGTGTGTGCATATGTGTTGTGTCGTCCTAAAAGTGAAGGGGGTCTTGAAATTCAAGATCTTGAGATTAAAAACATTGTCCTTCTCAGCAAATTGCTATATAAACTACTAATTGAAAATAGAGTGTGGCAGGAAATCATTCATTCGTAACAAGTACGTGGGTTCCAAAGCCATTTCTCAACTTCTATGGAGACCTGGCGATTCACATTTTTGGAATGGAGTGATGAAGGCCAAGGATTTCCTTTTTCCAATTTGGCACTTTCACGGTTAGTGACGGCTCCCAGGTTAGGTTCTGGGAGGATACCTGGCTTGGTGCCACTCCAATGTGCAATACCCGAGCTTTTGTCGCATTGTTAGACATTAATTCGTCACAATTGCACAAGTCTTGGGCCAACCAAACCCTAATATTTCTTGGACCTATTAGGGCCTGGCCTCGTAGCTTGGAATGAGTTGCTCACACGTTTGGATCCTATTCAGCTATGAAATGAATCAGACGAATTTCGATGGAACTTGCATCAGAACGGGAGGTTTTTAGTCAAGTCCTTATATGAGACGATTACCCACTGCGATGTTCCTATTGATACCAAAAAATAGTGAAAGGTCAAACTACCTCTGCGAGTAAAGATGTTTGGTTTTCAAACAGAGGTGTGATCTTGACTAGAGATAACCTAACATGCTACAACTGGCAAGGTAACAAGACTTGTGTCTTTTGCCAACATGACGAGCCCTCATAGTCATCAAGTCCTTCCATGCTGCAACTTGCTAGTATATTGATGGATGGTCTAGAATTATGTTCATCTAATGGTATACAGAACAACATTATATAAATACGCCTCTTATTTGTAATATGATTTGCATCATAACAATATGTATAAAGTAATGCCTCTTAGTAATATGATTCAGAGTATAATGAATATGTATAAACTAGAAGAAGTATTCAACCATTAAAACCATTAAGTTACGCGTGAAGGGCGGCCAACCATCTATGCCACGCGGCGCAAACTAGTTGTCCGCGATGAGAAATCTTTTGCAATATTTTTAGATGAAGGTGTAGATTATTTTTTAAATGTCTGTTTTTAGATGGAGATGGGGACCTCTCGTATTTTTTTAATAGATGGTTATGCAAAGTGGCACTCGCTGATAGGCTTTTGTGGTATTTTTTTTTTTACTTTTTTAGACGAAGGTGTTGATTTTTTTAGATGTTTTTTAGACGGAGGCGAGGACTCGAGGACTCTATGTATTTTTTTAAAATGGAAACGTGCGCACAGCTTCTTCTCAAGCGGCGTCACAGGGTGACGCCCCAATCACTAGTGTTTATCCAAGAGAGCAACATAATATGAATTGTATCATAACAAATATGAAAAAACTAAAGTCATGTCTGTTATTTGTAATATAATTTGCATTGTACAAATATGTATAAACTAAGAAAATTCTCCAATCACGTTCATCCAACAGAGCAAGATAAATGGACGGTCCGGCCAAAAAATTAAAATAAGACCAGAAGAGTTGGAGCTCCAATTTTTCAAACAAGCTACTCCGGGCATATGTCCATGTTTCGACTGACAAGGAAATCTCTAGCTTGGCGAGTTTGGCGTACAGCAATGGTGACCGAATTGGCAAGCTCGTCAGACAGCAATGGAGAACGCCAGTCTTATGGTGCGACAACATCTGGGCTACCTAGAACTCGACGGACTTCATGTTTTCTACGCACACACAAAATACATTGAGGTCAATTCCAATGCTGTTCGCGAGCGGGTAGCACAAAAGGCGCTGGACATCCGGTTTGTGTCCTCTGAGGATCAGCTAGCTGATGGACTGACCAAACAAATCAGGGCTACATCCTACAGAGCTACTTCGACACCATCGTTGAGATGAGCGAACCAAAACCTCTGTGTGTTTACAAACTGGACTGTCCAAAGTGCCTACAAGATCATAAACCAACACAAGCGCCAGACCACAATGTCACACATGCGCTGACCGGCAACAACAATTGATATTATACAGGCAATCCGGAAAAACAAAAAACAAATGCATTCGACCCAGAAATCAAACCTTTATGCTACAGAAATCCGGTTCAAATCTCACTGGGGCCTCAAATAGAGGAACATGACACAAACAACACTTTTCTAGATCATACTCTTCGCCTCATTTTAACGAGGCTCATTTCCTCCCAGGACACAAATTTTGTGTTATCTCTTCTTTGGCAGATATGGAAGGCAAGAAACAACCAGAGATCCACAGGTAAAGAAACACATGTAGACTGAATGCCGAAGGGCTTGGAGGTACACCACGGGACAATTATTTCAAACTTCCTCAAAACTTGTCAACAGGCTGAATGCCGGAAGCAACAATAGCATGGACTGGAGGCTCAGACCAGCGATATTAGAATAAAGAAAATGGCAAATAGAAATGCTCCTCACTTCATTACCTATAGAGGGACAAAAAAGCAATTGCTGATAGTCTAGTGAAGGCAGTTCGTCCTACAGCTGCTACTCCTTTTAAGAGCCCTGTTCCTTTTAAGAGCCCTGTTTGTAGTCCTAATCATGGCCCTGTTTGCCCACTCTTACATATCTTGTCTGATCTAGCACAAGATAATTCTATCCTGCTTCAGGGCATCAAAATATGTAATTTACAATGCTATATCTATGGAATCTAGCACTTTGGGGCTGTTTGCTTAAAAAAACTGTCCTATTTATAATGTAATATTCTGAGAATAATAGCATTTTGCTGTGTTTAATCTTATTCCATTTCAATAGATGAGGCCATCATAGCATTGCATACTAATGTGGAGCATCTGGGCGTCAAATGCTCAACAAAAGTTTCACACACAGCGAAATTTTGCCAGAAGATTAAGAGCAAGTGTTATGCGGTTGCAGAGAAGCGCTCCAGATAAAGTTAGCAAACCTGATAAATTAGAAGGTTCAGTTTTGGAGGGGTTGATCTAGGAGAACTTTCACGCCATTAGTATGACATGAGACTTAACCTAAGCATTCTTAGATTCATCTAACATGGAGCTGATCATTCCTATAAAAAATCTACTAATGGAGCTGCTCACGCCTTACGAAACTTCCTTCTCTTCTCTAATGCATCCACTATGAGAGATGGACAAGTCACTTTCAGATCCTTGAAACCTTGGGTTGCCACTACAGCATCCATAGCATTGGTATCTGATATTTCGATAAATTCAAGGCAAGCATCCTTAAGTTCATCGCAGTTATGTTGGTCAGCTAAAGCCAATGTGGTTGCCACAGTGTCCACATTCAGATCCTTGCAAAGTATGCTTTGGCAAACCAGCTTGAGCCTCTCCATGGCATATCTGTCCGCAGCCATCAGTAAAAGCTGGGCCATCTCAGTATCCTCATCCTCACCACCAGGCAAAGAATCGGTATAGATGAAGTGGAGCAGGGCCCTGAAAACAGCATGTTGCATGTCCTTGATGGTTATGCACTGCCTCAGCTTCGCCTCCCGCATCGGCCCATAGAGCTCTGCCTTCAGAACGGGTGACCGCATAGCAAGAACGAGCCTATGTGCTTCAATGGTCTCTCCTCCAACACTGAAACTGACATCGAATCCCTCCTTTTCTTCCAACAGCCTGCCAACATGTTCAGTCATGTCAGATGGTGGCATGTCGATCTTGCGGAGCCCCAATTTGGTATCTGTAACATGTGGCTTCTCGAAGACCGTGATGATGCATTCGATCTTCAGGTGATCATCCCTAAGGTACGCGGATCCCTCGATGTCGCTTCGCCTCTTGAACTGAGAAGTCTGTGGAGCAAACTTAGTGGTATCATCGGAGTTGAAAATCCTAGGCTCTGTTTTGTGCACTGAAGACGATAAACCGTGCAGTGGTCGACTAGCCTCAGGTCGCAGGATGCCCGGACTTTAGTGCTCTTGCTCGAAAGCACGAGATAAACAGAGATGTAACCTTCGCTTTCTTTTTGGAACCCATCCGGGTAGAAGCGGATGGCCCAGTCGTGGTCGCCGACAGTGAAAATGCCAGACAGTATGAAACTCTCCGGTTCGTCTCCCATGCCCCTCAGCTTGCTGTAACCCAAGATATCAAATACATGCGTGCCTTGAGCCGCCCCCGCGGTGCACGCGGACACCGTCTTGCATGCCTCCATCTGGTCTCTGGTGATCGGCGGCAGGATTGCCGGACAGAGGAGAATCGTCGCGACGGAGCCGCCGCGTGCAAATCTGATTGGTGTGAAAGAGAAGTGCATTAATCTCCGACGAGAAGCGGAAGGGAAAAGAATCAGGATGCGGGGGAGTAGATCGAACCTCCAGATCTCAGGTGGTGACCGTAGATGGCGGCGGTGGCGGCGGGGGGGGGGGGGGGCGGAGAGGAAGCCTCTCGACTTTCCTTTTCCTGTGTTTTTTTTTGGAGGAAGAAGCCCCTCGAAGCCGGAGTGAGCATAGAGGGGCCTGGGGTTTCCGGTCTTCTTGAGACAGCGAGAGTCTACTTTCCCCAAATCCAACCCAAGTGGATATATTTTGGAACCGCTTCTCTCTTCCTTCATTTCCTCTTCAATTCTAATTTTATTTTGATAAAAGGAGCTCATCATCAGTCTGGATTTCATTGTAGAAATCACTTTTTTTAACATTTTTGCTAAATTTCACTTGACTGATTTCGATTTGGCTTCAGGTCAATTGTTAGGCCGTCGGATTCTTTGGTTGAATCTCAGCGCATTTGTGGATCGAATCAGTAGATTGTTGTTTGTGTCGAGTATATTAGCAATTTTTTGATTGTTTTTAATCTAGAAATAAATTGTGTGTATGACATTGACAGTATTAAACCCTTACTGATATTTATTCATGTAAGCACGTGCTAGACCTATGCCATAAATATCTAGTACTTCCAAGACAAAAAAAACAGAGAGATAAATGAGTTATACCCTTCAGTTGGCTAGATCAAAGCCGCAGCGACGACATCCTCAGTAGCCTTCTTCTCGTCTTCGATGGGCATGGTGATGACGAAGGCAACAATGACGTAGTCGAAGTAGCGGACGAAGATAAACAACAACGAGCAATTGCGTCGGATATGCTCCCCAAAAACCAAATCACCCTTCTTCTAGTGCAGGATCGCAAAGGGCGGGGTTCTGCATGCCTGCTCTCTCGTACAGCCGTGCATGCGGTGGACGGGATGGGATCACCGGCAACAGCAACAGCAGTGAGCGGAACGACGATGGGCAGTGCACGAGGTAGATAAGATCGCATCTGATCTACGTGAGGCTAGGGTTGTCGACTCCTTCAATATATAGGCGCGGTAGACGTGGGCTGAACCCATGTCCAGTCGGCAATAGCTCATGATCAGACGTCTTAGATTCAGGCCGTGTTCCATTAATAACTCGTAATTAATGATCAACTCATTATCCATTCTTGACCAGTAGAAATTAAGCACGCGCATGACATAGGTCAGCTTGGCTGAAACACGAAACACGACTAGCACGTGGGCAAGGCTGGCTGCTGAGGAGGTGTGAACTACGTGGGAACCACTTCTTTTCTTAAGTTTTTTTCTAATTGTTAAATTTGGTTACCACATTCTAATAGCATGCGGAAGGGGATCACTTCTAAGGTCCAAAACTTCTTGTAATTCCAAGATGATACTAAACTTTTCACCACATACTCTTGACACCCACACGGGTTTTTAGGCCTTGTACAAGGGGGGATGCTTAGGGGAGGTGCTTAGAGAAATAAATCGGATGTTTCTTAAGCACCGATGCTTATTTGTACAGTATAGACGCTTAACTAAGCGTCTCTTCTGTAGAAATAGGCACCGGTGCTTCAGAAAAATCCGGTTTATTTTTCTAAGCATCTCCCTAAGCACCTCCCATTGTACAAGGCCTTAAGATTTTTTGTGAAATTGTTATTGGGACCTAGAGCGCATCCTATATTTCAGGCCTTCTTTGGTTCATATGATAGAAATTTTATAGGAATAGGAAAATCATAGGAAGTAAGATGACATGCATGTCAATTCCTATAGAGAAAGAGACGCCATTTGGTGCATAGGATAGAATTTTTTCTATTAAGTCTAGGCTAATGTTTTTTTCCCTTCAAAACGTGAATGATTGATTCCTATCCTACGTAGGAATATGAATCCATTCCTACAAACCAAAGGGCTTCAAAGGAATTTTTTCTTTGCAAATCCTATCTTATAAAATTCCTATAAAAATCCTACAAACCAAAGAAGACCTCAACAGTTTATTTTGTTCATTTAGTGCTCCTACCCATTTTTCCTTGATGTGGGGTAGAGAAGTGACCGGGAGGCCGGCGTCGCTGCGTGGTTGTGCCAGCGTAACATGAAGAGGGAGTAGTAAGAGCATATCTAGCAAATTTGCAAACCGGCGGTCCGCTATAATAATCGCCGGTTTGCAGGATCCGTCCCGTATCCTCGGCCCTGAACAGAACTAGGGATGTGACAGTTTGTGCAATTTTACCGGAACAATGAAATGTTTTACAGGAACAAAAGTCATATATTAAAAATGCAAAAAAACATTTTGTGATATCCTTTAAACTAAATTTTGCAGGACAAGGTATACCGAATCTGATAGAGATGCTCTAAGCGGTGGAGGAAGCGGAGCTACCTGAAGCTACGGTAGGAGGCGAGCTGCGATGAGGAGCCGGGGAGCCGCAGTGAGCGGCGAGGGAAAAGGGGAGAGGGAGTCCAACGGTGCTCCCCTGTCTTGCGCGAACTAGCGGTCGTCGCCTGGCGCGAGCAAGGCATGCCGAGCTTCTCCCTCTCAGCCCCTCCGCTCAGCTCCTTCCCTTCTCGCACTTAAATCTTCGCCTAGCCTTGTTAACTAGCTCCAATGCTGGATCTGATGGCTATGTGATTCCTTCTTATCCAGGAAAAAACCTGATTATTGTTGTTGTTTTTCGTCAGTTCATTATTAATTTTTGGCTGGAAGAATCCAGTTCAAATCTCACTTGCGGCTTAAAACTGACGAACTCAACGCCAACAGCACTTCTGTACACTCTTCATTTCATTTTAACGATGCTCACTTTCTCTCGGGACACAAATTGTGTTATTCCTACTTTGGTAGACATGGAAGGCAAGAAACAACCAGAGGTTCAAAGGTAAAGAAACACCTATAGACTTGGTTATCAACCTTGCTAAGTAGTAAGAGTTTTTATTTCACAATGATGACATTGCCAAGACCAGAAGTTAACAAACTAAGGATTCTCGGGAAAAGAATTCTATGACACCAGGTCTCACGGGTTAGCAGGTGAAACCCATCCTGATGGATGACACGTGACATTCACAAATCACAAAGCATCTATCCCACCTCGCACCTGAAATCAGGGGGAAGAGATTAGATGCTTTGTGATTTGTGAATGCCATGTGTCATCCATCAGAGCGGGTCTCATCTGCTAACCGTGAGAACTGGTCTCATATTATTTTTTTTCCGGATTCTGGCATCAACCAAAATGAGCTCATCACAGCATGGACAGCCTACGACTTTCTGCTGTTGTGGTGCTTCTTTAACAACCCAATGCGGCAGGTCTTCACAGCTCCATCAACACGCATAATTCTCAAACTTGTTGGCTGCTGCAGTCTTGCTGGCTGCACATATATTTTTCATGTATTTGCAGGTACACCACAGGACACTTATTTCAGATAACCTCAAACCTGACAATAGCCTGAATGCCGAATTGGATCTCAGACCAATGACATTAGAAACAAAGAAAATGTCAGATACAAATTATCTTCACTTCGTTACCGACAGAGAGACAAAAATGCAATTCCTGACAGTCTAGCGTAGGCAGTTCTTCCTAGACCTGCTATTCCTTTAAGAGCTCAGTGTTGTAATTCTAACCATGGCCCTATTTGCTCACTCTTACACATCTTGTCTAATCTACCACAAGATCATTCTATCCAACTTCAGGGGATCAAAATATGTAACTTACAATGACATATCAATGAAATCAAGCCCTTCAGGGTTGTTTGCTTATAAAACAAAAACTTTCCTACTTGTAATGTTATATTCCGAGAATAGAATTTTCTTGTGTTAAATCTTATTTTCATTCTTATAGATGAGCCATCATAGCATTGCACGCTAATGTAAGACATATGATTTGGGAACTGCTCGACACCCCTAACCCGGGGTGTGGCTATCTCATTATATAGAGGTACCCAAGGGGTATAATACAACGTTACAGTACATGTATACAAAGGCTATGTATATATACAGTCTAACACCCTCTCTCAATCTTAACTATGTCCTGAAGTACAAAGCAAGTTAAGATTGCGCCTACATCCTACAAACTGTGGCTGTGGAAGAGGCTTCGTGAAGATGTCAGCAAGTTGATCCTTTGATGGGATGAACTTGATACAGAGTAGCTTCTGTGCATCACGTTTCCGAACAAAGTGATAATCCACCTCAATGTGTTTTGTCCTAGCATGAAACACCGGGTTAGAAGAAAGATACGTAGCATCAATGTTGTCACACCATAGGACCGGAGGACGAGCTTGAGGGACACGCAACTCTCTCAACAGAGACTGTACCCATATGATCTCAGCTGTCGCATCAGCAACAGCTTTGTACATAGCCTCAGTACTACTGCGAGAAACTGTTGCCTGCTTGCGAGCATTCCAGGCGATCAAGTTAGGACCCAGAAATACCGCATAACCCCCCGTGGATCGCCTGTCATCAGGACTACCAGCCCAGTCTGCATCAGAAAAAGCCGAGAGCTCATACGACGGTGCAGACTGAAGTAGCAAGCCATAGGAGGCAGTAAGACTGACATAGCGCAAAATACGCTTCACAGCTGACCAGTGAGACGTCCTGGGTGCATGCAGAAACTGACAGACACGGTTGACTGCATAGGAGATATCAGGCCTGGTAATAGTAAGGTATTGCAGACCACCAACGAGACTGCGATACTCAGTAGCATCATCAGACGAGAGAGAGTCACCATCAAGAGCAGACAACCGATCAGTGGCAGACATCGGAGTGTTAACAACCTTTTAAATCTAGGCCGATACGACCGACATGTAGGCCGGTATATCACTTTTAGGGCTCTACCGATATAAACATAATATATCATTTTGTAAATATCATTTTCAAACATATCATCCGATATGGATCGAAATATTGACTGGTATGGCCGATATCTAGCCCGATATGTCCACCGATATAGAACAATGCATAAGTGACAATAATTATTTATTAGAATGTAGTGAAATAAAATTATGCATTTACAACTTCATTATATGTTATCAAAGTCATGCACAATGCTTTGTACACATGCATATATATCTTATTGTTTTTAATCATAGAGTAAGGATTTTGTGAATCTTTCCTTAATAGTTTCTTAATCAACAAGTAAATAAATTAGGAACCTAAAAGTGTCAGGTTAAAACATTGACATTGTTTTACTAAAAAATGTTTTGAACAATAATAATGAAAAAAAACTAGACATGTATTCTCCGATATATCTACATATCGTCCGATATATCACCCGATATCCAACATCCGATATGTCGAAGCCAAACCGATACGAACCCGATATCCGATATTTTGAAGCATAATTAACATGTTTGCATTTGAGTATTCCAGCACGACGCAACAAGTCCAAGGAGTAGTTTTTCTGAGTGAGAGTCAAACCGGCAGAGGACCGTGAAACCTCAAGACCAAGGAACAAAATGAAGAGCACCTAAATCCTTGACAGCAAAATCATCACGGAGAGCAATCACAAGGCGATCAGCAGCAGCAGCAGAGGAACTGATGAGAATGGTATCATCAACATAAACCAAGAGATACATCGTAACCTCAGGGCGCTGGAGGATAAACAGTGACGTATCAGCAGTGGAGGGAGTAAACCCAAGAGCCCGAAGAACAGATCCAAGGCGAGCATGCCACGCACGAGGAGCCTGTTTGAGTCCATACAGTGCCTTAACCAGACGACAGAGATGATGAGGTCGTGTCAGATGAACAAAACCAGGTGGCTGACGCATATAAACCTCCTCTTCCAGAATGCCATGTAGGAAAGCGTTCTGCACATCAAGCTGACGAAGGAACCATCCGCGAGTAACCGCAAAAGACAGTAGTAATCGAATGGTAGTAGGCTTGATGACTGGACTGAACGTGTCTTCATAATCAAGACCATACCTTTGTTTGAAGCCCTTGGCAACTAACCGTGCCTTGTAGCATTCAATGGAGCCATCAACATGTCTCTTGACTTTGAAAACCCACTTGGAATCAATGACGTTGACACCAGACACTGGAGGAACAAGACGCCAAGTGTTATTCTTTTGCAGAGCCTGAAACTCTTGTTCCATTGCATCATGCCAATGAGGAATACTTAGTGCAGCCTGAAAGTGACGAGGCTCTGCAGTGGGATCAGCGGCAATGTGAGCCATGCACGCAGCAAGCCACGCAACCGTCCCATCCGTGTGCTCCTTCGGACAAAAGACACCGGATTGGCTCTATGTGCGAGGACGAAGAGTGACAGCAGGTCCTGCTGGCAAAGTCGGTGCAGCAGAGGATGTTGACGAGGCCGGCATAGAGTCAGGCGAGTCAGGCTCACAGGGGACCGAAGCAGGGCTGGTCGGCGACCCTGGAGCCAAGACAGACCGGGCCAGAGCAGGTGACGACACCTCCAGGC
>NW_024120205.1:0-25795 GCF_003073215.2 Triticum urartu
AGCGTCTTTTCTCCAAGGCTATAAGTACTTAACCAGGGAGAAGGTGTTGGTGCTAGCACACTAGGATCCATCCTGAATACCCTACAACAGATGTTGGAATAGGTTAGGAGAGTGTGACCCTGGGAGACAACACCTGCTTCCTTAGTAGTATAATCTGCAAAGCGTTGTATATAGACAACAAGAGGTGATCCATCGGAATAAGTTGCCAGGGGCCACTGAGTATATAGGTCCTGCTCGTCCTCATGCTCGTGATCATCACCATCGTCATCTCCCCCATGGTTATAAAAAATTTCAAGTATAGTTGGTGGAATGTTCACAGGACCTTGGAAATACAAGAAGCTTAATTAGTAAAGGGAAACTAGCTAAGCTGCATGCATGTGGATGAAACAATTATAATTACGCTGGAAGACAAACATACCGAAACCATAAGGATTCCATGCAAAAATAGTGCCACGAGTGGTGGCAGCAAACCATAGATGCTCGTATTGAATTGCATCATAGTACTCATCCGTGTACAGAAATTGATTTTTGAACAATATCCATCGAGGCGTGGAAGTAAGGACGACAACAAGCTTGTCGAAGATAGCAACAACTTCATAGTTCATGTAATCCCAAGAGTGGTTAGGAACTTGATACGTCTCCAATGTATCTATGATATTTGATTGTTCCATGCTATTATATTATCAGTTTTGGATATTTTATATGCATTATTATGCTATTTTATATTATTTTTGGGACTAACCTATTAACCGAGAGCCCAGTGCCTGTGCCAGTGCCAGTTCCTATTTTCTCCTTGTTTTAGAGTTTTGTAGAAAAGGAATACCAAACGGAGTCCAAACAGAATGAAACTTTCGCGATGATGTTTCTTGGACCAGGAGACATCCAGAGGACTTGGAGTACACGTCAGGAAAGCCACGAGGCACCCACGAGGACGGAGGGCGCGCCCAGGGGGTAGGGCGCGCCCCCCACCCTTGTTGGCCCCTCGTGACACCACCGACCAATTTCTTCCGCCTATATATTCCCAAATGTTACAAAACCAATGAGGAGAGCCACGGAAACACTTTTCCACTACCGCAACCTTCTGTACCCGTGAGATCCCATCTAGGGGTCATTTCTGGTGTCCTGCCGGAGGGGGATTCGATAATGGAGGGCTTCTACATCAACACCATTATATTGCCTCTCCGATGAAGCACGAGGAGTTTACCTCAGACATACGTGTCCATAGCTAGTACCTCGACTCTCTTTAACAGTACGGTGTTTCCTATGACTCGAAGAAAGAGAAAATGAAACTACAAAAACAAAAGTCTTCACGCTTTACATTCCTCACATGAATATTGTGTCTTCAGGATCACACCAATTTCTTCACTTTTAAAGTCTTTAGAAAGTCAAATCTTCAGTTGAAGACATTCATTTTTAGGGGTTGAATTTCTCTGTAAATATCAGACTCCTCATAGACTTATAGACCTGTGTACACTCATAAACGCATTAGTCCCTTATGATATAAGTCTTCAATACACCAAAATCACTAAGGGGCACTAGATGCATTACAATCACCCCCTTTTTGGTAATTGATGACAATATAGGTTAAAACGGGGATAAACATATGAAGAGTAAATATTGATACTGAGGAATTTGATTGCAAGATATAGAAGAACTCCCCTGAAGATGTCCATGTGTGAGGAATTTTCCTTGAACAGCAAATGCACATTCTAGACTAGAATCATGGAGATCTCCCCCTATATCTTGTAATTCATACACGCATTTAACATATGATATGAAGAATTTGAAATGCATGATGAAATATGGCGACTGATGTAATCCACCATGCGTGCATTAACATATATGAGGAAATATCATGCAGAAGAACATAGCAAAAGTATCAGACCACCATCGGACTTAAGTTTACAACTCGATCCAACAAATACTTCAGAAGAACGATAGTTGTAACTTAGCAAAAAAATGCACAAATAATGTAGACCCGCTTGAAGACTAACCCAAATTTCGCCCCCTTTGTCATCGAATGACCAAAAGGGATGAAAAATGAGGACTAACGCCCCTGAAGAATATCATCATGTTGTCAATGGACGAGCACCAGCGTTGTTGGGCTCGTCCGTTGCTGTAGGGCCTGCTGCAGTGTCGTCCAAGTCTTCATGCTCATTAGTCTCGCGCGATAAATAATATGAGCTGGTGACCAAGTGAGGAACTTTGACCTTCTTGAATTTATTCAAAGGTGGCTGAGACTAGTCAAAATCCTGCTTGAAGCCCATCTGCTTGAGATCTTCATCACTATAGAGGTGAGACAATACAACCTAGGTGCGATCAAACACTTCATGCAGATAGTAGTGATTCTTCTTCACAATATTTTGAGTGAATGTCATGTTTTGAAGCATAGCACCAAACTAAGATTGACACACTTGTGGTTGCGATCGACCTTCTGATGAAGACTGAGGAGAAGCTCATGATCACTCATCAACCATGGAGCTGTGGCCTGAGGAAATTCCTTTGAAGCATTTGCAGCATTGTCATGGGTGGCAGAGTCATCATTGGTGGAATACGATGCAGCTTTGCGAAACTGTCCATCCAATGGACGAGTGCCTTCATCGATAATAGCAGCCTTGCCCTTCTCATCAGCTGAGGAAATAGTCCATTTGAGGACTTCAATAGGCGGTAAGTAGCTGACATGATTTTGAAGATCAGCCTTCTAATGAATTGAAGACCTTGATCTGATGAATCTCATGATCCAGGGAGCATAAGGCTTCAATTCAAATGGTGCTAGAGCGACATTGGCCAAAGTCCTCATGAAGAAATCGTGGTAGTTGATAGGAATACCATGTATGATGTTGAAAAGATGATTCTTCATGATGCCAACAACTTCTTCATCATCAGAGTTGTGGCCCTTGATTGGACTTAGGCTTTTGGTCAATATCCTGTATATGGTCGTTGGCACATAGAGTAGTTCCTTGATGAGGAATTTGGTTCTGGGAGCTTGGCATGGCTTCAAAGGCTTCATCAGCACTTGCGTCAGATGATTAGAAAGTTCAGTTCATCATAGATGTGCCTTGCACCTTCAGTGGGTGGACTGACTGGGACGGCATGAAGCAATTCAGAGGCCGGTGCTTTTGTAGCGTGTATTTTCAGTCATCCAGTCCAGCACCCATGAGTTCACATCTTCAACGTTACCCGTGATGTGCAACATGGCATATAACTGAAGAATGCGTTCCCCATTCCAGCCGCACATGTCGGTGCAGAGGTTGAGCAAACCAGCGTCATGAAGAACACTGAGGACTGGGGTGAAGCAGGGCAGTGGCTCCATGTCCACATGAGGAATTTGCTCATGGTCAAAGATCTTATCTTTATCAAACATCAGTGAAGAATAGAAGTTCATTTGACTTGTTGTCCAGAAGCACTTGCGTCTGAGTCTTGCAGAATCATATGGATTATAATCCGTGAAGAATATGTGCTCAGCGAAGAAGTCATCAGCTTTGAACTTTTTCTTCTTGGAGTGAGGATTCTGAGGCTTGGGCTGAAGATTAACTGTTGAAGACATCATAGCCTCTTGAATCACAGTCTCTTGAGCCACACGTTGAGGAATTTCAGTGGCAATTTCTTCAGCAGCCTTGTCCTCCATTTCTACAGCAACATTTTCATCAACGCTAGTAGCTAGAACTTCTTCAGGAATAGTGAGGAGAGATGCGTGATGTTCTTTAGAGCCTGTGTGAATTTGTTCGGTCTGAACAGGGGACTGAGGAATCTGTTGTAGAGGGGTGAACAGTGGTGAATTGGGGTGATGACTTTCCCAGTAGTCACCATTCAGAATTGGAGTGGTACACCCAATGTCCACGTCTTCATCTTCCTCATATATTTCTTCAACGCCGACCTCTTCAGTTGTGAACTGAGGCATGGGAGAAGATACCAGTGGATTTGAAGGGATGTTCTCCACTTCAATTTCTTCATCCAACTGCTCTGTCGAAGCAGTAGAAGGATCTTCTTCATCTGATTCATTTGGAATCACATGTTCCTCACCAAAGGGAACAATCTCCTTTGATGGCATGCTTGATAGAGTAACAACATCTATGGTATTTTCATAGGAGCTCATCAAAGTCTTCACTTTCATCGGAGTTGAAGACTCTGAGGAGCAGATGTTTTCCTTTTCTTCACAGCTGCTCGCTCTGCAGCCTTGGTTTCCTTCGCTTCTCATGCAGAAGGAAGGTTGATGCTTGTTGTTGGTGCAGGAGGAGCAGAGAAAATTGGTTCAATTTCTTCAGGCACAACTAACGCAGTTGTCCTGCCTTGGTCAGTCTCTTCAGGCGCTATTGCAGATGCTTCAACAGGCCTGGCTTCTTCTTCAGGTGCAACACTAGAGGTTGCCCTGGTTGTTTCTTCAGCGGCTGGAATGTGTTCATCAGCCCTAGTGCTTTCAGTTTCTTCAGTAGCCTATTTTCATCAGCGGTGCTGGCATATTCTTCAGTAGGCCGAGCAAATGCTTCAGCCCGAGGAATTTCATGTTGCGCTGGGGCGTCAACATTTGAGGTGAATCCCTTCGCCGTGTTGATGAATCTGACCTTGCCTCCCAGCCAATCTGCATGGTATACGTCAAATTCATCACTAAGTGCTTTGATCTCAGCTTGCATGGTCAGAAGTTCATTCTCACAACATTCTTCTTCAGAAGATGCCCCTTCTTGTACTGAGCCTTCTTTAGCTTCCTGGCCTTCTCAAACTTCCATTTTTCTTCACCTATGAAGGCTATCAACATGTGATTCTGGCCTGGTGTGAGTTTGAAGTCAGGCACAGGAGTGTTGGGTTCCTTGTGCCAGAGATCAATGAAGTCGAGGATCAACTTGGGATCCAGGAGAAAAGGCACATTGGTGCCTTTGGCTCTGCGGCCCGTTGATGTTTGTCTTTGATGATTTCTTCTAATTCCTCATCATCAGCTTCGTCTTCACTAGACGACACATGGAAGGCAACCTGCTTCTTGTGAGGACTTGCCCTTGTGCCTCATCCAGCAGTGGCATTTCTCTTCAGCAGAGTTGAGCCTGTTGAGGATTGTGGAGGAGCTGAGGAACTTGCAGAGGCTCCTGAAGCAATTGAGATGCCAGTGGTCCTTTGGCACGAGGCGAGGTGCACAGGTGCTGAGGACTTTGCAGCAGCAGCTGAAGCTTTTGCAACAGTGGAAACTGGAGCTACTTGAGGAATATGCCATGAGGGCATTGAGCAGCTTGGCCATGAGGGCATTGCAGTAGAGGCACTGGGCTTGTGCGTAGGCTTCTTGGGCATAGCCTTGTTAGGCTTGCTAGCAGAGGCCTCAGCAGCGTCAGCAGCAGAATCTTCATTGAATTTGTTCACTGCTTCCTTGGCCATTTTGGCCAGTTTGGCTTGCCGCTTGGCCCATTCATCTGGATAGTCCTCACCGTGCTTGAGGCTAGTGGGATCAGCAATTTGGCCAGTTGCCAAAGGAGGTCTTGGGCAAGGAGGGTGTAAGGCGAATTTCTTCATGTACTTAGGAGTGACATATATGTGTTCCCTCCAATCCCATGCACATATCCTCTCAATCCTCTAAATGCGCAGTTAGCGCTCATTCTTTGTTTCTTCAGCTGGAGTGTCGTACCGTGCATAGATTTCATCAGGGATCTCAAATGTTGTGTTTACTTCAAGTCTCTTTCCTCCCTTCTGAGGTCTCTTGCCATCTTTCATTTTCTACAGCTGAGGAATTTGAACAACAGAGTTCTCTGAAGAGGTATGCAATTTGTCTCCGAAGAACACTGCAAATGAGTTAAGTTGATGAGAACCTAGTGATTCAGCAGCGGTCATGAGTACCTATGAACAGAGTATAGGTGCAAAGAATTTGGAGAGGTCACATGCATTCTCAGATGTTTTTCAAAAAGAACAAGTTTGAGGAATTTGACCAGGATTTTCTTGAGGAATTTCACTAAGCAGTCTTTGACTTAGATTCCAGAGTTGTATAGATTGGAAAATGCACGCAATTGAGAAATCTTTAAGAAAAAAATTGCTTAGAGAAATAGATCAAGAACAGATGCATGTGAGGTGTTTAACGAGTGGGGAAGTAGAAGAATAAACACCTTTCGAAGATTTTGTGAAAATCATCAGAATCAACAAGGGCGGTAAAAATAGATTTTATTTACCCTTGACGAAGGACACGACGAACTGGGAGACATAGATGGGAAGTTCGTCCATTCAGATCTTCCATGCCCTAACTCGGCGGCGGAAGACAGCTATGGCGGTGGCAGAGTGAAGATGTCCGCGGCCAGCATGAGTACGATGGTGACGAGGTCGAGGGAGTGAAGCTCTTCCTCACCGACGGTGATGGAAGTAGCAGCGGCGCTAGGTATGAGAGCTCGAGCGAGGGGAGTGATGTCAAGAAGGGTAAATGCAGTCTGAGGAGGGTGAGGGGTATTTATAGCCGAGGTGAAAAACCGCTCGCCCAAAGAAATTGGATGAATGTGCCCCTGACCCTTCTCATCCTAGAGACATGTGTCACCCATGTACAGTGAGGTGGAGATCGGATATCATGGGTGAATAGAATAATCATATCGTGGGATGTGGAACGGTTTGAGTGGCAAAAGCCGAAAATTGAGATATGAAAATTTTAATGTTTCATTTGCAAATTTTGAACGGGTTTCAAATAGAACGTAGATGAAGAATTTGTGAACAGACTGGGGTGAGTTCAGCATAGAGGGGGAATGGTCCGATCACGTTCACTTAGCACAAAAGTCAACTTAAAGAATTAGCAATAAGTGAATGGTGTAGAGGACTAAAAACTCAAATATATATATAGCCAATGAAGAACACAATCGGAAAGAGAGAAGACTATGCAAAGTTGAAGAATTTGAACAACTGAGAAATTTCAACTCTGGTGAAATACTCAAATTGAAGATTTTCAACTTTTGTTGGTGGCGTGACCCACCATATAAGAATGATGATTTCAGACGCCGCGTACAATTGTCGTAGGGCTCTGAGAATCAAATTCTTCATTAATTTCTTCACACTTAAAGGGTTAGTGTGTTGCACATCTAAGTCATCAATTAGCATAAGTGTTAGGATGGGTGTTCTTTTCAAAGAACATTCGAAGATTCTAAGATATTTAGCTCACGCCGTAACTTGCTAAATCTCCTCTCATCCAAGGGCTTTGTGAAGATATCAGCTGGCTGTTCTGAAGTCTTCACGTTCTTGATAGAGATATCACCCTTCAACACATGATCTCGAAGAAAATGATGACGAATCTAGATGTGCTTTGTCTTTGAGTGCTGAACTGGGTTATGAGCAATATTGATGGCACTCTCATTGTCATAGTAGAGTGGCACATTCTTCACATTGATGTCGTAGTCATTGAGGGTTTGCTTCATCCATAGAAACTGAGCACATCACGAACCAACAGCAATGTACTCAACTTCAACAGTAGAGTGATATGCAATTCTGCTTCTTCGAGGACCAACATACTAAGGATCGTCCGAGGAAATTGCATGTGCCTGATGTTGACTTGCGGTCCACATGACCACCAGCATAGTCAGAGTCAGAATATCCAATGAGATCAAATGCCGAGCCCTTGGGATACCATAATCCAAGTGTTGGTGTGTGAGCAAGGTACCGAAGAATATGCTTCACTTCCTAATGGTGTGATTCATTCGTTGTAGCTGGAAAACGCGCACACATGAAAACACTAAGCATAATATATGGCCTAGATGCACATAGATACAATAAAGAGAAAATCATGGAGCAGTATACCTTTTGATCGGAGTCTATAGCATTTTCATCAGTGCATTGATGGCCATTTGTGGGCATAGGGATTTTGACGACTTTGCAATCTTGCATGCAAAATTACCTCAACACATCCTTGAGGTATTTCTCTTGAGATATGAAGATGTCATTTCATTGTTGACGAATTTGAAGACCTAAGAAGAATTTCAATTCTCCCATCATAGACATTTGATATTCCTCACTCATCATATAGGCAAATTCGTCAGTGTAACGTTGGTTAGTACAACCAAAGATAATATCATCAACATAGATTTGGCACATGAATAATTCATCATCATAGGTTTTGGTGAAAATAGTTGGGTCAAGTGAACTGGGTTTGAAGCCTTTCTTCATGAGGAATTCCTTCAAAGTATCATACCATAGCCGAGGGGCCTGCTTGAGGCCATAGAGGGCCTTATTGAGTCTGAAGACTTGGTCAGGATGCTTTGGATCTTCAAAACCTGGGGGTTGAGCAACATATACTTCTTCCTCAAGCTTACCATTGAGGAATGTACTTTTCACATCCATATGAGATAAGAAGATATTATCATGGTTAGCATAAGCAAGCAATATACGAATAGCCTCAAGTCTAGCAATAGGTGCAAAAGTTTCATCGAAATCAATTCCTTCAACCTGTGTGTAGCCTTGAGCTACTAGCCGTGCCTTATTCCTCGCTACAAGGCCATTTTTATCTTGCTTGTTGCGATAGATCCGTTTGGTGCCGTTGATATTGGGCTTGCGTGGGTTTGGTCGCTTGACAAGTTCCAAGACATTGTTGAGCTCGAATTGATGTAATGCCTATTGCATTGCTTGAATCCACTCAGGCTCCCGAAATGCCTCGTCTACTTTGTTGGGCTCTGTGATAGAGGCAAAAGCAAAGTGCCCACAAAAGTGAGACAAATGTGAAGCTTTTAAGTGTGTGAGAAGACCTGGTGCTTTGATGTCGTTGATGATTCTTTCAATCTACACTTCATTAGCAACACGAGGATGAGCGGGTTGACGATGTTGAGTGGTCTCAGCATTTTTTAGAGCCATTTTCCTTAGGTGTGCCAGCATTATGTTCTTCACATTCTGGAATGACTTCTTCAGCAGATTCTTCGGTAGGATTGACATCCTTAGTAGCCTTGAACTTAATGGATTCCTCAGGTGAAATTTCATCTATCATAGGAGGTAGGTGATCTCTTTGCGAGCCGTTAGTCTCATCGAACCACACATCTACAGTTTCAACAACCTTGTGGTGATAGGTGTTGAAGACTCTGTAGGTGTGTGAGTCCTTTCCGTAACCAAGCATAAAACCTTCATGTGCTTTTGGTGCAAATTTAGAATTGTGATGAGGATCTCTTATCCAACATTTAGCACCGAAGACTTTGAAATAACTCACGTTGGGTTTCTTGTCAGTGAGGAGTTCATATGAGGTCTTTTTGAAGAATTTGTGAAGATATACCCTGTTGATGATGTGGCACGCAGTATGAATTGCCTCAGGCTAGAAGCAAGGAGGCGTTTTGTATTAATCAAGCATACTGCGAGCCATCTCAACAAGAGTCATGTTCTTGCGCTGCACGACACCATTCTGTCGAGGAGTATAAAGAGGAGATAATTCGTGAGTAATACCAAGTTCATCAAGATAGTCATCAAGACCAGTATTCTTGAACTCGGTCCCATTGTCACTTCTGATGTGCTTGATCTTCACACCAAAGTTGGTTGAAGCCCTCGAGGAAAATCGTTTGAAGACTTCCTACGCTTCAGTTTTGTAAGTGATGATATGCACCCATGCGTAACGAGAATAGTCATCAACAATGACAAAGCCATATAAAGATGCAACATTAGTGAATGTGGCGTAATGAGTAGGGCCAAAGAGATCCATGTGAAGTAATTCAAATGGAATAGTGGTATTCATGATGGTCTTTGAGGCATGCTTGGCCTTGGTCATCTTTCCAGCTTCACAAGCTCCACACAGATGATCCTTGAGGAATTTGACACCCTCGATGCCAATGACATGCTTCTTTTTCGCGAGCGTGTGCAAGTTCCTCATGCCAGCATGACCAAGTTGTCGATGCCATAGCCAGCCTTCTGAAGCTTTTGCAAGTAGACATGTAGCAGGTTGTGGTCCTGTAGAGAAATCAACAATATACCAGTCTTTGGAATTGTCAGCTTCCATGATCACAACACAACGATACTTGCAAAGGACAATAACTATCTCAATATCACAAAGCATTGAGACAGACATGAGGTTGAACCCTAAGGACTCGACAAGCATGACTTTGTCCATGTGTCGATCCTTTGAGATCCCAACCTTACCTAGACCAAATACCTTGCTTTTACCTTTGTTAGTGTAGGTGATATGCTTCAGATCCGATGGAGATAAAGCAGTGTCCATCAACAAGTTCCTATTACCAGTCATGTGATTTGTACATGCACTGTCGAGGACCCACTCACTGGCTTTGGGTTGATCATCCTGTAGATGAATTAGTGCATCTTACGAGCTCATATACTTCAGCAGCGAAGAATATGATATCAAATTCATCAGATCAATTTCATCAAGCAATAGAACAAATATAGCAGTATGAGGGCGTGAGAAATGAAAATTCATTTCTTCATGATTAGCTTGCGTCCTTTCAAGCATATTCAGGTCTCCAGCAAATACTTTAGACGTTTAAGTTCGTCTGGAGACCTGACCCTGCAAAAGAGATTAGTTCTTTTTCTTCACCACCCACATCTGGAGGGGTGTCAAAGAGTTCATCATTCTGCGAGCTCCATAAGAAAAAGGTGGGTTAGAAGCTAGTCAATTTTGTTTCACAGAAGAGGGGTTAGAGTAAGCATATGAATATGCAGAGAAATTCTTCAAGAACATATGAACATAATGATTTGAAGAATAATGCACATATTCATAACCCTTAGATCTTCCCTGCGAAACAGAAGTGTTAGCATGATGAATTTCATATGAGGATCTGGATCCATATGAAGAATTTGATCCACATGAGGAATTTGGTCCATATGAGGACTTGGATCCATATGAAGACTTTGGTCCATATGAAGAATTTGATTTGGGGTTCCTATTCTTCACAGGTGGTGTCATGATGACATTCACCTGAAGAATTTCAAGGCACCATTTGGGAACCCATATTTTCTTCATAGGGGGACCATTCTTGAAGTTAGTGCCAACATATCTAGGAAATAATTCACCATTCTGATTTTTAAACAATTTATAGTTGGAGTCAAATGACTCATACGAAGGATATGAAGATTCATAAGTAAAGCCAAATAAAGTGGATGGATCTACGGGAGGTCCCTTTGCAGCAACCCATGAGGTTTTGGGATACTGCTCAGGTTTCCAGTAGGACCCATCAGCATTGAGTTTCCTTTGAAAGGCAATACCCTCTTTCCTAGGGTTCCTGTTGAGGATCTGCTTTTGAAGCACATCACAAAGAGCATGATGCCCTTTGAGGCTTTTGTACATGCCTGTCACATACAATTCCTTCAACCCTGCATGGTCAATGATACTAGTAGCATCCTCAAATGAGGAGTTTGTGATAGCAGAGACATTTGAAGAATTTGCAGCAATTGAAGAATTTGAACTTTTAGGTGAAGAATCAGCAGATTCACGTTCAATGCATTTCAAACATGGTGGAATGAATTCAACCTGAGCGGAACTGATCTGTTGGGCAAGCAATGAATCGCGTTCCTTCTGAAGATCTTCATAACTCACCCTTAGCTGCTCAACATCTTGCTTTCTTTGGAGAAATTCGCACGAAAGCTTCTCATGATCAGATAAGAGAGTGTTATGATGACTCTAAAGGTTATAAAACTTAGTCTGAAGTCTCTAAAGATTTTCAGTCAAAGTTTGAGCATGATCCATTTCTTCACCCAACAGGTCTTCGCTTTTTGTCTAGCATATTTTGAAACTTTTCAAAAGCCTTTTGTTGTTCCACAGCAATCTTAGCAAGTTTAGAGTAGCTAGGCTTGAGATTTTCATTAGATTCATCCTCACTTGATTCAGAGGAGGGGTATTTGAGTACCTTGGCACCTTTTGCCATGAAGCAATAGGTGGCAGCATAGTCATCATCACCGTCATCAGCAGTGTTGGGGAGGTCATTTTCCTTAGAGTTGAAGATGGATTTGCCGACGAACGCAATAGCGAGGGCTAGGCTCGCCACACCAGAATCTGACTCCTCATATGCCTCCTCTTCCTCATTTTCCTCAGCTTCCGCTTCAGAGTCCATTTCCTTGCCAATGAATGCCCGAGCCTTTTGAAGTTGCTCTTCTTGTGAGATGATGACTTCGAGGATTTTGATGATAATGAGTTTGAAAATTTCTTCTTCTTCTTCGAGTCATCAGAACTGTAATCCTTATATTTCTTCTTCTTTGATTCCTTCTCCCATTGAGGACAATCAGTGATTAGTGACCAGGTTTCTTGCATTTGTGGCAAGTTCTGTTCTTATAGTCACGGGATGAGGAATCTGATCTCATGTCATCACTTCTTGAGGATTTACCAAAGCGACCATGTCTTGAGAAGTTCTGGAATTTCCTCACAAGCATTGCTAGCTCCTGGCTCAGTTCTTCAGGATCACCAAGGCTGCTACGAGAATCCTCACCTTCTGATTCAGAGACTGTCTTGGCCTTCAGAGCGCGTGATCTGCCATAGCTTGGTCCATAGAGATCTCTCTTTTCAGCAAGTTGGATCTAATGAGTGTTTAGCCTCTCGAGGATATCAGCGGGATCAAGTGACTTGTAGTCTCCACGTTCTTGTATCATCAGTGCCAGAGTGTCAAATGAGAATCAAGCGATCTCAGCAATTTCTTCACAAACTCATGGTCGGTGATGTCAGTGGCACCAAGTGCTTGAAGCTCATTTGAAATGTCGGTGAGGTGATCGAAGGTTTTCTGAACATTTTCATTGTCTAGTCTTTTGAAGTGGCTGAAGAGATTGCGAAGAACGTGAAATCGAGAGTCACGCTGTGTTGAGACTCCTTCATTGACCTTGGATAGCCTATCCCAAATAAGCTTAGCTGTGTCCAAAGCACTCACTCTGCCATATTGCCCTTTGCTCAGATGGCCACAAATGATGTTCTTCACTTGAGAGTAGAGTTGCTTGAATCTCTTCACATAAGTAGCGTTGATGGTAGGAGTGACGAAGGGAACTCCATTTTCCACAACATACCAGAGATTGTTGTCAATTACCTAGAGATGCATTCTCATCTTATTCTTCGAGTAGGGGTAGTCCATCCCATCGAAGGTAGGACACCCAGCAGAGACCTTGATCATACCTTCAGTCGACATAACTAAAACTCCAGGCGGTTAAACCAAAATCACACAGAATAGGGGAGTACCTTGCTCTTATACCAATTGAAAGTGCGTTATATCGAGTAGAGGGGGGGTGAATAGGCGATTTTTACAAATTCGTCACTGAGGAACTTCAGGGTGAGGAAATTCCTAAGAAATGAACTACTTAGTAGCAGAATAAGTACTCAGATGCAAGTATAACAGAGAAGTAGCACATTCATCATGAGGGAATGAAAACAAGCACAAAGTACAAGTAGTGTAAACACAGGATAATCAGGCTGAAGACAAACTGAATGAAGAAATATGATTGAGGAAATTGAGAAAGTCTTCAGTCAAAGTCTTCAAACAGTAACGATCAAGTACTTCTACATAGGATTGAGGAATTGAAAGGGTTGAGGAAATAGAATCGGTAGCTTGGTGAAGAAGATGATTTTGTAGACCAGTTCCAACTGCTCTGACAGTTGTACGTCTCGTTGGAGCAGCTAGGTATTCAAACCTGAGGACACATAGTGCCGGACACACATTCCTCACCGTATTCTCCTTTAGCTAAGGTCACATAGACCTCGCCCAATCATTCATGGTAAGTCTTCAAGTGACTTCCAAACCTTCACATACTCGGTCACTCGGCGATCCACAATTTCCTCTTGGATGCTCTAGACCATGATGCCTAACCGTTTGGAGGATGCACAATCCTCAAAGTTAACCAGCATCAGTTCCACACAGGAACAATCTCTTTAGTGATGCTCAATCACTGTGGGTTTGTTGGTGTTGCGTTTTGGGTTTTCCTCACTTGATGATTTTGGTTTAAAGTCCTCGGAGGATGCTATGCTCTCAATGACAAGTGTCAGATTCTCACGGAGCAGCCAACCAACTAGTGGTTGTAGGGGGTGGCTATTTATAGCCTAGGGAGCAGCGCGGCATGATAAGACATAAATGCCCTTCAATGATATGACCGTTAGGTGGGTAGATATTTTGGCACAGCTGGCGCGTAGCACAACAACGGTTGGAAATTTGGCTATCAAATTTCTTAGGGCTATCATTTTCCTCAATTGTAGGCAATCTGCACTAGCGAATTCCTAAATCCTCAGTCAGAACAAATTCCTTGGAGACCAGAAGATCTTCGTCTCTGTCACTAAAGAAATTTGACTGAACTATATGAGATTTCCAATGGCTTCACTCGAAAGGATTGGTAGGTGTAGGATTTTGAGATGAGCATCACTTGGAAACTTTTCCTTAGTTTTACCTTGACCCCCTTTAACAGTACAGTGTTTCCTATGAGTAAAAGAAAGAGAAAAATGAAACTATGAAAACAAAAGTCTTCACGCTTCATATTCCTCGCATGAATGTTAAGTCTTCAGGATCACACCAATTTCTTCACTTTCAAAGTCTTTAGAAAGTCAAAGTATTCAGTCGAAGACATTCATTTTTAGGGGTCAACTTTCTCTGTAAATATCAAAATCCTCATAGACTTATAGACCTGTGTACTCTCACAAACGCATTAGTCCCTTAACCTATAAGTCTTCAATACACAAAAATCACTAAGGGGCACTAGATGCACGTACACCTCTATACCCAAGCTCGCTGCCGTAGTGTGTGCAGAGGATGACGACCACGAGCGAAGCCACTTCCCTCCGACCCTCAGGTATGCTACCTCTTTTTGAACCATACCCTTGTTCTATTGCCCCACCTTCCACGTCGCTGCATGTGGATCTTTTTCCACTCCACCATGTTCCCAATTTGCTATCCTCTGCTCTACTGGTCACACAGACGAAAACCTTAATTTGCATAATTAAAACCCTACTTCATGCAGACTAATCCATGTTTGGGTTGAATAAGGAAAGGAAGGAGAAAGTACTGTCGAAGACTGGGCACCTCCTCACATAGGAAAAAAGTGTCTAAAGGGAACAAAAATGGGATGTAATACACATATGCTGCCTGGATATTTGTTGCTCTAGGCAACCATACCTCCCTCGCCACTCCATGCATCCGTGGAGGTACATCGTACTGGTGAGCCCAATGTCCGAATGGGCATCCCATGCTCTCATTGCCACTTTTTTGTTGTTAGTATAAAGCCAGGGTAAAGTCAAGCAATGCTACTTCTAAAGTGATGCCACATTTAACTAATGCCGCACTTAGTCTAATGCAACAGATAAATTTACGCAATGCCATTTAATGTCATTGGATTATTTCAGGGTTAGCTCTTGATTGTGGATGTATTAAACATTTTTTAGCTAAGGCTTTCTAATGCTGTTGCACAACTAGTATACCAATGATGAAAATTGTTACTACCTTCAGGTTTTGAACTGTTAATGCTTATAGATTACATACCTCACTTTCATGAGATAAGTCAATTTTTTGTACAGTGTCACCAAAATACGAAGGCACTAATGTCATTGTATTTTGGTTAAAATGCACAAAAAATTGTGAAGATAAGAGGAAAGGTCAAGACTGGGCACCTACTCCTCCGTTTATTCTCTTGATTCTTTCGATCAACACTGGTGTGCGTTGGTCATAAACAAATGGTTTTTAACACCTTTCCACGACGGTATTTGGAACCATCGCCAAGTCAGTGTGGGCGATATGGTGGTCCTTCCCACACGACCCAGAAACCGTCAGGGATAAGGAGCCTTCATGCATACAGTTGTCCCTATATAACTGTTTCCGATATCTCGAATATCCCAAATGCTTCATCCTTGCGACTCGTTTTTGCTTACATTGCCATCGTGGTCAGAGTTTTGTGGTTCTACCTAAAACCAGGCAGATTCTAGGCACATGAGTTTTCCGGGCAGATTCTAGGCATGGGAGTTTTACGATGCCTGGCACACACAAACAGTTCATGATTATAAATCGTGTATGATAGGTAGACAATCACACACATTTAGTTTTCCCACACCATATGTGATAATGTCTGACATCACACACGCTTTGCAAACGGCAACTGTGTGCATGCTAGCACACGTTTTCTCTGTGTGAACCGTCTCGGATTATGGTGTATATCGCAAATGTTTGTGTTTTACCAACCGTGTGTGCCGTAATGACCTGCACAACGTAATTTTGCCCTAATTTAATTGCTGCTATTTAAAATTGTAGCTAATTTAAACTTGAAAGTAGGCTGTAGCTCTATTCATATCCATCAGGCTCAAACAACCAATGCATTATTCTATTCATAGGTACATATGTTTAAGAATTACATAAGCACCAAATAAAGAATGATGTACTAGGGTTCTATACTTCTACTATTACATATGGTAAAGAAAGAGGCGACATGCATTCCAGTTGGTGAACAAGGTAAAGAGGAATGGCCCTATTGTGCTCTCCTGTATTCAGAAGGCATGTAGGACTCTAGTCCAACCACTTGTGATGGTCGGCCGCCAATCATGTAGTTTGAGAGGTAATATTGAGCAAACTGCTTCAGGATCCACTTCAAAAGAAAAAAAGCTTCACATATTGTCATGTAACACAACTCATTACGGGCAGTAAAAAGAAGGCTACCTAGTTCTTACTTACCATCCTGCAGTTCGTTGTTGTCTTGCATAAAGTGTAAACAAATAATTCGGTTGACATCTTTTGACCCATTTCAATAACAATCTTTATCAGTTTCCTGACTTGATGCTGGTTCATGAATATCTCATTACCCCATACGCAGAAAGGGTCGAAGTGTGGATCTTTGGCAATGATATATGTACCTAAAAGCACCAAGTTAATATTAGAAGCTAAACAACAGTTGAAAAATGATGTAGTACAACACTCCATCCATCCCATTATACAAGATTTTATTACATGTATATATAGTTTTGCATAACCGAACATAAAATATAAATTTAAACTAAGCTAAACTACCTTCGGTCGAAGTAGAGGTCGGGCCAATCCTTCCTTGTCATGTACAGTGTGCCGCGAGCCGGATCCGGGCTAGTACCGTCGTCGGGGTCATTGGGAAAGGCACTCCCCCACTCATCGACGTCGATCTCCTCATCCTCGGGGCCCACCTCGACTCCCTCCGCGCCTCCGTCGCTACCGCCTTCGACCTCGTCATCAGAGGAGAGCGCAATAACCTCGTTGCCCTCCGCGCCATCGTCCTTGCCGCATTCGACCTCGTCATCTGGAGGAGAGCGCAATAACATTGCTGCCCTTCGCGCCGGCAAAGATCGCCCGCTCGGCCTCCACGAGCTCCATGTGCTGCCAGTGGATCTCTTGCATGTAGGCCTCGCTGGCGGCCTCGGCCTCGAGGCGCTCCCATGCCTCACGGTCCTCGCGCGCCATAGCCAAGCTCACCACCCCTAGTTCTGGCGGAACGAGGTCGACTGGACTTGTGTCGAAGGGGAAATTGAGCCTAGCCGCCAGCGGACCTGCCAGCGGTCATACTCCATGGCCACGCGTGAGGGAGTCCTGGATTATGGGGTCCTCGAGTGTCCGCACTACGTGACATGGGCCGGACAGATGGGCCATGAATATACAAGATAGAAGGCCTTCCCTCGTGTACGAATGGTACTCTCCTTGGCATGGAAGGCAAGCTTAGCGTGCAGATATGAATATTACTTTCTCTGTAAACCGACTCTGTACAACCCTAGCCCCCTCCGGTGTCTATACAAACCGAAGGGTTTAGTCCGAAGAGACAATCATAATCATACAGGCTAGACATCTAGGGTTTAGCCATTACGATATTGTGGTAGATCAACTCTTGTAACCCATATACTCATCAAAGTCAATCAAGCAGGACGTACGGTATTACCTCCATCAAGAGGGCCCGAACCTAGGTAAAACATTGTGTCCCTTGTCTCATGATACCATCGGTTCTTAGACACATAGTTCGGGACCTGTTACCCGAGATCTGCCGGTTTTCACACCGACATTGGTGATTTCATTGAGAGTTCCACCGTGCCGTCATCGAAAGGCTCGATGGCTCCATCAATCATCTACAACAATACTACCGCGAAGGAGATTTTTCTCCCCTGACAGATCTTTGTATTCGGCGGCTTCGCACTGCGGGCCAACTCGGTTGGCCACCTAGAGTAGATCGACAGCTATGCCCCTGGTCACCAGATCAGTTTTGGAAACCTGAACTATGTCGTTGATATCCGAGGAAACTTGATCTTCCAAGGTTTCGCAGCCTCAACTACCGCTCCGGCCTTAGATCCGGAGCACGTAATCAGGTCCGAAGACGACTTCCAAATATGTCCAAACCCCGCTCTTAAACAAGGCTTTGGAACTAATGCAATCCCTTGTCATCAGAGAGGAACCGCTTCTAAATCACGCCCAACCCGGACTACGAGCTGGAAATAGGGAATTTTACTTCCCACCCACCACCCACTTCATAGCCACTGTCGAGGACCTAACCGACATGCTTGATTACGCCTCTGAAGACATCGACAGTATGGACGGCGATGCCGGAGAGGAGTAGGCCCAAAACCCGCCGGTCACCGGACGTTGGACGACCACCTGCTCGTATGATGTATATGTGGTGGATACACCAAAAAACGGCGACGGCGATGATGAGAAAAACCCAATCAATGACGAACCTCCTGAGATACCGCCAAAACGTCGACGTCAGCGACGCCACTCTAAATCGCGTCACGGTAAGAACAGTAGTACCGGCACCGAATACAATGATACTCCGGAGAACACCGAAGACCAAGAAAACCCCATTGAACCAACATCCGAACAAGATGATTGGGAGGATGGACAAGTTGACCCTAACGAACAAATAGGGAACAACGACTCGGAGGACAACAACTATCTACCACTCTTGGAGGATGATGTAAGCCTCGACGATGAAGATTTTATCGTGCCAGAGGAACCCCTCGAACAAGAGCGCTTCAAGCGCCAGCTAATAGCCATAGCTAGAAGCCTAAAAAAGAAACAGTAGAAGCTTCAAGCTGACCAGGATCTGCTCAATGACTGATGGACTAACATCCTGGCAGCCAAAGAATACGGCCTTGAATGCCCAGCAAAGAGTTACCCAAAGAGTAAGGTGTTGACCCAATTCGACGATGAGGCGTTGGAGCCCATACCACCCATGCGTAATGCGGTTGACGGACCCGACAGACCACCACATGGCCGGGATAGAGCGGCAACTCAAGCCGATCACCAGCCCGCACCACCTCGCCGTAAAAGCAGAGAAACAACAGCTCGGAGATACACATACGACCTACGATGGGACCTAGAAAATAGGGAAGGTCAGACCAGGTAAATCTATTGATCGCGGAGGCGTGCTCCGGTGCGAGAGGCGGGCTATCAAGCCTGGTGCGATAAACACAACCAACCCCGGGCTGAAAACCGCATACGGACTCCATCCAAACTGCGTCGTGACATCGCCCGATACAGAGGCGCCGCACACCCCCTATGCTTCACCGATGAGGTAATGGAGCACGAGTTCCCTAAAGGGTTTAAACCCGTGAACATCGAATCCTACAACGGCACAATAGATCCCGCAGTATGGATTGAAGATCTTCTTCACCACATTCACATGGCTCACTGGTTAAGGGGCCAGCTAGGCACTGGTTAAACAGCCTCCCAGAAAACTCTATTAGAAGCTGGGAAGACTTGGAAGATGCCTTTAGAGACAACTTCCAAGGCACTTATGTCAGGCCTCCAGATGCCGATGACCTCAGTCATATAGTCCAATAGCCCGGAGAGTCGGCCAGGAAATTCTGGACCAGGTTCCTAATTAAAAAGAACCAGATTATTGATTGTTCGGATGTCGAAGCCCTAGCGGCCTTCAAACACATCATCCATGAGGAATGGCTCGCCCGACACCTCGGCCAAGAAAAGCTGAAGTCCATGGCAGCCCTTACAACACTCATGACCCGCTTCTGTGCGGGCGAGGATAGCTGGCTAGCCCGCAGCGGTAATAGTACCAGCGACACCGACACTTCCAAAGCCCGAAACAGCAACATAAGCGTCAGAGCAACAATGATGACACAGAGAATATAACAGTCAATCCCGGATTTAGTGGCTCCAAATCCGGTCAACGGAAGAAGCCATTCAAACGAAACAAAGACGGTTCATCAATCCTGGACCGAATACTTGATCGACCCTACCGGATCCACGGCACTCCTGCTAAGCCTGCCCACCATACCAACAGAAGTTGTTGGGTCTTCAAACAGGCTAGCAAGTGAAATGCCGAACATAAGGAGAAAGGGTCGCCTAGTGAGGATGATGACGAAGAACCTCGTGCACCGAAAAACAGGGGGTCATAAGAAATTTTCCCCTGAAGTAAAAACGGTGAACATGATATACGTCACCCATATCCCCAGGAAGAAGTGCAAGCATGCGCTAAGGGGCATCTATGCGATAGAGCTAGTCACCCCAAAATTCAACCCATGGTAGGCCTGTCCGATTACCTTCGATCGTAGGGACCGTACGACCAGTATCCGTCACAGAAGTTCGGCCGCATTAGTCCTTGATCCAATCATTGATGGATTCCACCTTACACGAGTCTTCATGGACGACGGCAGCAGCCTTAACCGGCTCTATCAGGACATCGTCCACATGATGGGTATTGATCCGTCAAGAATCAAGCTCACTAAAACTACCTTTAAAGGAGTGATACCCGGTGTAGAGGCCCGCTGCACGGGCTCAATCACATTGGAAGTGGACTTCGGCTCACCGGACAACTTCCGCAGCGAAGACTTGATCTTCGATATCGTCCCCTTCCGCAGTGGCTACCACGGACCGCTCGGACGAACCACGTTCGCTCATTTCAATGCAGTCAAGATGCCCGGACCACGTGGTGTTATAACAGTAAATGGAAACATGGAACGCTCCCTCCGCACTGAGGAGCACACCACGGCCCTAGCAGCGGAAGTACAGGGTGGCCTAATCAAGCCAACTATTACGTCAGTGGCCAATTCCTTGGACACTGTCAAACAAGTCCAGACTACCCCAGCGTACAACAATCCAGCTCGTCAGGACCTCGATTACCAATTCGGCGTCCATCTCATCCCCTACCGAATTGTGGCATATGTACCACGTGTACGTAATTATGCACTAAAAATACCATGGAAAAGGATGGAGGCATAATAAGGACAATGTGTGCAATACGTATAGACCCTATCAGGACACTTACATTTCCTTTTTCTTTCCTTTTTAATTTTCTAGGTTCCTCGCAACCCACGTTACCCTTTCGACGGTACCAAGGCCTCTTTCCATGGCCTTTTATAAAAACACCAGTCGATGATCCTCTTGAAGGACAATACACTAAGGAGAAAAGCAGCATAGACGCGTGCCAGAGTACCTAAAGGATCCTTAAAGATCACCTCATCCGCTTTCAGGATGCATGCATGGTTCCCCTTGTGTTCGGCATGTAAAATAGCCTTGTTTCTTATCGCACTATTTGTATCAATACATTTTGAAGTATCAATCTGACTATAATGGAAACAGTTTTTAGCCCAAACCTACATGGCATCGGCTCATCTCTTAACATATGTTTCCCTATTTTTGTCTAATTATCATGTACACCTCGGTATGGCCTAAATTGCCAGGGGCTTTATTACGTCACGTACATCTTTTAAATATTAAAAAGTCCGAGCACTTTAATAGTGCAATTCGGCGTCCCAAATATAGCATTATATGCATTGGCTCTGAATCATGTCTTTGGTCAATAGTTGGGTTGCCCGGCTCCTGTGCTTGCTACCTTACGTTCCGTCTAATCGTCTAGGGTAGTAAAGGGAGAACTACCGCGATTGTGTCTCTCGTTCACCCGAACAGACACCTTAGTAGAGAAAGCCGAAAACTGACTGTCATGATGCAGCAAGAGCTGACAAGCTATTCGGTGACTAAGTATAATTGTTAGCGATTTTTTCCGCATTATGCGGTAGGCCGGCCTCCACCCGGCCGGGAATTTACACCACCTGAGTTCGGATAATTGAACAATACTAGGGGTTGTGCCTGCACTCCCACTATAAAACTCCTATGGCTAAGTGAGGGTGATAAAGCTGCATAGTCCGATTGCCTTGTTCGCCACACTAACACCTCCTTCACGGACCAGTACGTTCGATCAAGTGTGTTTAAGTGTTATCCCGAACACCCCCGTACTACCTACGTGGTGGCTGAAGCCGATGATTAGCCAACTCTCAGATATCATAAACAGCCGCACAGGAGGAGATATTTTAAAGTAAAATAAGCAATATATCATACATAAGCCTTGTTTTATGATATAGGATTGGACAACATAAATACATTCATTCAAAAATGATGTCCTTCAAACACTGGCCCTCTACAATGCGGGATCCTTTTAGGACATCATCAAAGTACCGCTCCGGCGTGCGATGCTCTTTTCCAGCAGGCGGTCCCTCGATTGCAAGCCTGACGGCGTCCATCTTCGCCCATTGCATGTTGACACGGGCGAAGGCCATCCACGCACCTTCAATGCAAACTGACCGCTTCACGGCATCAAGCCAAGGGCAGGCGCTGACCAGCCGCTTAACGAGACTGAAGTAGCTACTGGGCATGGGTTCGGTGGGCCAAAGACGGATTATCAAATCCCTCACCCTGTGAAGTTCTGTCCACTGCTTCAACGGATCGCTAAGGGGCACATGATGCTCTGGTGCAAGGTACTGTGACTAGAACAGCTTCTCCGTTGAGCTCCCCTCTTCGGCCCGGAAGAAATCCGCGGCATCGGCAACACTCCAGGGCAGGTCCGCAAACACTCCTGGAGAACTCCAAAGCCGGGTTAGAAATATGTACCTTTTGCTCACAAATTTGCTCTGCGTGTTAAAGGCCTTATCCTCCGAAATTTGCCTTGCCTCCTGGATCTCCCGGACAGCGCTTTGGGCTTCTTGTGCACTTTGGAGTGCCTTGGCAAGTTCGGAATTTTGCTCCGAACTCTTGCGCTCTAAGGACTCGCATTTGCCTATGGTGTCCTTGAGCTCTTGTGGGACATCCTCCACCCGCGATTCATGTTTAAGGCAGGAGGCTCGTTCCTCCTCCGCATCCTTCTTGGTTTTGGCCAGCGCACTCTTGAGGGCATCGACTTCAGATGTGTCAGCTGCAAACATAATTATGAAACTCATTGAGATGCTACATCATAGCTGGCGTCATTCCAGACGTACTTCGGTATTACATACCTTGCGTTTCTTCTAGCTTCCGCCCTGGCTCGAATGCTTCGGTGGCATGGGCAGCTGACGCCTGCTTCGCAGCCTGCTTGTTCAAATAGATATGTGCGTTAGTCTCCTGCATGAGTTATTAGATCCTATGTTCTGTTTTCTTTCTGAACATCGAAAAGAGTCTCAGGGGCTAATATCTATACACATGCATTCTTTTAAAAGATACTGTAAAGCACATACCTCAAAGCCTCTTAAAAGGATGGTGTAGGCTTCGCTTAGTCTGCTTTTTGCGGACTGAACCTTTTCAATCACCATACCCATAAGGGTACGATGTTCTTCCACATTGGTGGTGCTTTGAAGCGCTCTCACCAAAGTGTCCGGTGCCTCCGCATTGACAAAGGTCACCGGTATAGTAGGCGCGCCCCCTTCTTGCGGCGAGGGTAGCTCGTCTAACTCCGGAACTATGTAGGTTTCCGGAATAACATTTGGTTGGGGGCCAAACTAGACATGGCCCCGTCTCCTGTCTCCATGGGGGCCAGTTCCCCCATGTTCTTGGCAGCCTCTAGCACCTCTCCCTATTCTGGAAGGGTCCTTTGGGTCGACACCTCGGTGTTATCCACGGCAGTGGGGGAGGAAGCTGGTGGAGGAGAATCGCTCTCCATCATGTTCGGACCTAGCGAATTCCTAGAAGAGGTGGATCGCTAGGGAAGGACCTTAACCGGACTACAGCATACAATTTAAATGCATTACAACTATAAGCCAGAAAAGCCGGACATATATATGTATATACATGTGAGTACTTACGATCCGGCCTGGGGCTTCGGCCTGGGGCGCCACTCATCGGCGTCCAACTCGGAGTCATCCGTAAGGGAGGTCCTCCCTTTCTTGGACACTTCCGCCTCTAGATCGGCGGAAGCTGCCCTCTTCTGCTTCTCCCCCTTGGGTGGGGGGTCGCTCCCTTCTTCCTCCTCTTCCTCTTCATCAAGGGAGGAGAGAGTTTTGGTGTATTCGGACACTACGTCTGAGGCACCTTTATGGCGGAGGCCACTCTTGGCCGGACGTAACATCTCACCAGTGAAATCTTCGGAGGACAGGGCTTATCTGTATTCTAATTCAGAGGTATGACTGTTGTACAGAGCCGGATATAGTACTGACGATCAACTGCTTTGAGGAATTCGGAGGAGGAACCCACCTTGCAATGCTTAAGACAATCTGCACGCTGGACACATCGTCATTGAAAACTGGTTTAGGGGCTACTGAGGGAGTCCTGGATTATGGAGTCCTCGGGTGTCCAGGCTACGTGACGTGGGCCGGACAGATGGGCCATGATGATACAAGATAGAAGGCCTTCCCTCATGTCTGGATGGGACTCTCTTTGGCGTGGAATGCAAGCTTAGCGTGCGGATATGAATATTCCTTTCTCTGTAAACCGACTCTGTACAACCCTAGCGCCCTCCAGTGTCTATATAAACTGGAGGATTTAGTCCGAAGAGGCAATCATAATCATACAGGCTAGACATCTAGGGTTTAGCCATTACAGTCTCGTGGTAGATCAACTCTTGTAACACTTATACTCATCAAAGTCAATCAAGCTGGACGTAGGGTATTACCTCCATCAAGTGGGCTGATACGTCTCCAATGTATCTATAATTTTTGATTGCTCCATGCTACTTTATCTACTGTTTTGGACTATATTGGGCTTTATTTTCCACTTTTATATTATTTTTGGGATTAACCTATTAACCGGAGGCCCTGCCCAAAATTGTTGTTTTTTGCCTATTTCAGTATTTCGAGAAAACAGAATATCAAACGGAGTCCAAACGGGATGAAACCTTCGGGAACGTGATCTTCTCACCGAACGTGATCCACGAGACTTGGACCCTACTCCAAGAAGTTTCCGGGGAGGTCACGAGGGTGGAGGGCGCCCCCCCTGGGCGCGCCCCCTGCCTCGTGGGCCCCTCAGAGCTCCACCGACGTGCTCCTTCCTCCTATATATACCTATGTACCCCCATTAGACCAGAGACGGAGCCAAAAACCTAATTCCACTGCCGCAACTTCTTGTATCCACGAGATCCCATCTTGGGGCCTGTTCCGGAGCTCTGCCGGAGAGGGCATCCATCAGGGAGGGCTTCTACATCAACACCATAGCCCTTCCGATGAAGTGTGAGTAGTTTACTTTAGACCTTCGGGTCCATAGCTAGTAGCTAGATGGCTTCTTCTCTCTTTTAGGATCTCAATACAATGTTCTCCCCCTCTCTCGTGGAGATCTATTCGATGTAATCTTCTTTTTGCGGTGTGTTTGTTGAGATCGATGAATTGTGGGTTTATGATCCAACTTATCTATGAATAATATTTGAATCTTCTCTGAATTCTTTTATGTATGATTGAGTTATCTTTGCAAGTCTCTTCGAATTATCCGTTTGGTTTGGCCAACTAGATTGGTAGTTCTTGCAATGGGAGAAGTGCTTAGCTTTGGGTTCAATCTTGCGGTGTCCTTACTCAGTGACAGAAAGAGTTGCAAGGCACGTATTGTATTGTTGCCATCGAGGATAACAAGATGGGGTATTTATCATATTGCATGAATTTATTCCTCTACATCATGTCATCTTGCTTAAGGCGTTACTCTGTTTTTAACTTAATACTCTAGATGCATGCTAGATAGCGGTCGATGAGTGGAGTAATAGTAGTAGATGCATGCAGGAGTCGGTCTACTTGTCACGG